>NW_024080444.1:11952072-12170443 GCF_014754425.2 Oryx dammah
AGTTTGAGCATTTTTTGGCATTGCCTTTCTTTGGGATTGGAATGAAACTGACCTTTTCCAGTCCTGTGGCTACTGCTGAGTTTTCCAAATTTGCTGGCATATTGGTGCAGCACTTTCACAGCATCATCTTTCAGGATTTGAAATAGCTCAACTGGAATTCCATCGCCTCCACTAGCTTTGTTCTTAGTGATGCTTTCTAAGGCCCACTTGACTTCCCATTCCAGGATGTCTGGCTCTAGGTGAGTGATCACACCACCGTGATTATCTGGGTTGTGAAGATCTTTTTTGTACAGTTCTATGTATCCTTGCCACCTCTTCTTAATATCTTCTGCTTCTGTTAGGTCCATACCATTTCTGTCCTTTATCAAGCCCATCTTTGCATGAAATGTTCCCTTGATATCTCTAATTTTCTTGAAGAGATTTCTTGTCTTTCCCATTCTGTTGTTTTCCTCTATTTCATTGCACTGATCACTGAGGAAGGCTTTCTTATCTCATCTTGCTGTTCTTTGGAACTCTGCATTCAAATGGTTATATCTTTCCTTTTCTCCTTTGCTTTTTGCTTCTCTTCTTTTCACAGCTGTTTGTAAGGCCTCCTCAGACAGCCATTTTGCTTTTTTGCATTTCTTTTCCATGGGGATGGTCTTGATCCCTGTCTCCTGTACAATGTCATGAACCTCATTCCATAGTTCATCAGGCACTCTATCTATCAGATCTAGTCCCTTAAATCTATTTCTCACTTCCACTGTATAATCATATGGGATTTGATTTAGGTCATACCTGAATGGTCTAGTGGTTTTCCCTACTTTCTTCAATTTAAATCTGAATTTGGTAATAAGGAGTTCATGATCTGAGCCACAGTCAGCTCCTCGTCTTGTTTTTGTTGACTGTATAGAGCTTCTCCATCTTTGCCTGCAAAGAATATAATCAGTCTGATTTCGGTGTTGACTGTCTGGTGGTGTCCATGTGTAGAGTCTTCTCTTGTGTTGTTGGAAGAGGGTGTTTGCTATGACCAGTGCATTTTCCTGACAAAACTCTGTTAGTCTTTGCCCTGCTTCATTCCGCATTCCAAGGCCAAATTTGCCTGTTACTCCAGGTGTTTCTTGACTTCCTTCTTTTGCATTGCAGTCCCCTGTAATAAAAAGGACATCTTTCTTGGGTGTTAGTTCTTAAAGGTCTTGTAGGTCTTCATAGAACCGTTCCACTTCAACTTCGTCAGCATTACTGGTTGGGGCATAGACTTGGATTACTGTGATATTGAATGGTTTGCCTTGGAAATGAACAGAGATCATTCTGTTGTTTGTACACAAAAAGTTGCTTATCATTTCAGGGGCTTTAGAGTCCCTGAGACAGCCAGGGATCACAGGGTAAGATACCCTGGAAGCAAAGCAGACACATTTGCGTGTGTATTCTCACAGCATGCAGTATACAAGATGGAGCCCCAGTGCTGAAGAAGCCAGCTCCTGGTCCTTCCTATTATCCCATATTTATCCTTTCTGTTGTTTATATTTTCTACTTGTTTATTTATTTATTAAGGCTGTGCTGGGTCTTTGTTGCTGCGTGGGCTTTTCTCTAGTTGTGGTAAGTAGGGACTACTCCATTTCAGGCTGTGGGTTTCTCACTGCAATAGCTTCTCTTGTTGCAGAGCACAAGCTCTGGAGTACGCAGGCTTCAGTAGTTGCAGCTCCCAGGCTCTAGAGCGCAGGCTCAGTAATTGTGGCACATGGGCTTATTAGTTGCTGCATGGCATGCAGGATCTTCCCTGACCAGGGGTTGAATCCCTGTCTTCTGCTTTGGCAGGCAGATTTTTTACCATTGATCCACCAGAGAGGGCCCTCTACTTGTTTTACTTTGTTTTCCTTTTCAGACTAGATAATGCAAATATTTTGCAAAATTATTTGAAAAGTACCTAAGGCTATTAAATGAAAAGTGAGTTTTCTATCTCTCTACTCTAGGTTCTTTCCCAGAGACAACCACCATTAGTAGTTTCTAGATTTTCCTTTCAGAAATATTCTTAGCACATATGTACACATCATATTCTCTATGTCTTCCAAATGGCAGCATACTTTACACATTTTTGTTCCATGCTTTTTTTTTCCCCCTCTTAGTCCTATATGTTAGCGTTTTTACTGCTGGGACTTGTGGGTTTGCTTTATTATTTTCCCATGTTGCTTACTGTTCCATCTTGGTGCTTACCATCAGTCAGTTCAGTCACACAGTCATATCCGACTCTTTGCAACCCCATGAACCACATCATGCCAGGCCTCCCTGTCCATCACCAACTCCTGGAGTATACCCAAACTTGTGTCCATTGAGTCGGTGATGCCATCCAACCATCTCATCCTCTGTTGTCGCCTTCTCCTCCTGCCCTAAATCTTTCCCAGCATTAGGGTCTTTTCAAATGAGTCAGCTCTTCGCATCAAGTGGCCAAAATATTGGATTTCAGCTTCAACATCAGTCCTTCCAATGAACACCCAGGACTGATCTCCTTTAGGATGGACTGGTGGGATCTCCTTGCAGTCCAAGGGACTCTCAAGAGTCTTCTCCAACACCACAGTTCAAAAGCAACAATTCTTCTGTGCTTAGCTTTCTTTATAGTCCAACTCTCACATCCATACATGACCACAGGAAAAACCATAGCCTTGACTAGATGGACCTTTGTTGACAAAGTTATGTCTCTGCTTTTTAATATGCTATCTAGATTGGTCAAAACTTTCCTTCCAAGGAGTAAGTGTCTTTTAATTTCAAGGCTTCAATCATCATCTGCAGTGATTTTGGAGCCTAGAAAAATAAAGTCAGCCACTGGTTCCACTGTTTCCCCATCTATTTGCCATGAAGTAATGGGACGGGATGCCATGATCTTAGTTTTCTGAATGTTGAGCTTTAAGCCAACTTTTTCCACTCTCCTCTTTCACTTTCATCAAGAGCTCTTTAGTTCTTCACTTTCTTCCATAAGGGTGGTGTCACCTGCATATCTGAAGTTATTGATATTTCTCCCAGCAGACTTGATTCCAGCTTGTGCTTCTTCCAGCCCACCATTTCTCATGATGTACTCTGCATAGAAGTTAAATAGCAGGATGACAATATATAGCCTTGATGTACTCCTTTCCCTATATGGAACCAGTCTGTTGTTCCATGTCCAGTTCTAACTGTTGCTTCTTGACCTCCATACAGGTTTCTCAAGAGGCAGGTCAGGTGGTCTGGTATTCCCATCTCTCTCAGAATTTTCCACAGTTTATTGTGATCCACACAGTCAAAGGCTTTGGCATAGTCAATAAAGCAGAAATAGCTGTTTTTCTGGAACTCTCTTGCTTTTTCCAAGATCCAGCGGATGTTGGCAATTTGATCTCTGGTTCCTCTGCCTTTTCTAAAACCAGCTTGAACATCTGGAAGTTCACGGTTCATGTATTGCTGAAGCCTGGCTTGAAGAATTTTGAGCATTACTTTACTAGCGTGTGAGATGAGTGCAATTGTGCAGTAGTTTGAGCATTCTTTGGCATTGCCTTTCTTAGGGATTGGAATGAAAACTGACCTTTTCCAGTCCTGTGGCCACTGCTGAGTTTTCCAAATTTGCTGGCGTATTGGTGCAGCACTTTCACAGCATCATCTTTCAGTATTTGAAGTAGCTCAACTGGAATTCCATCGCCTCCACTAGCTTTGTTCATAGTGATGCTTTCTAAGGCCCACTTGACTTCCCATTCAGGATGTCTGGCTCTAGGTGAGTTATCATACCACCGTGAATATCTGAGTCGTGAAGATCTTTTTTGTATAGTTCTATGTATCCTTGCCACCTCTTCTTAATATTTTCTGCTTCTCTTAGGTCCATACCATTTCTGTCCTGTATTGAGCCATCTTTGCATGAAATGTTCCCTTGGTGTCTCTAATTTTCTTGACGAGATCTCTAGTCTTTCCCATTCTATTGTTTTCCTCTGTTTCTTTGCATTGATCGCTGAGGAAGGCTTTCTTATCTCTCCTCGATATTCTTTGGAACTCTGCATTCAAATGGGTTTATCTTTCCTTTTCTCCTTTGCTTTTCGCTTCTCTTCTTCTCACAGCTATTTGTAAGGCCTCCTCAGATAGCCATTTTGCTTTTCTGCATTTCTTTTTCTTGGGGATGGTCTTGATCCTTGTCTCCTGTACAGTGTCATGAACCTCCATCCATAGTTCATCAGGCACTCTTTATCAGATCTAGTCCCTTAAATCTATGTCTCACTTCACTGTATAATCATAAGGGATTTGATTTAGGTCATACCTGAATGGTCTAGTGGTTTTCCCTACTTTCTTCAATTTCAGTCTGAATTTGCCAATAAGAAGTTCATGATCTGAGCCACAGTCAGCTCCCGGTCTTGTTTTTGCTGACTGTTTAGAGCTCTCCATTTTGGCTGCAAAGAATGTAGTCAGTCTGATTTTGGTGTTGACCATCTGGTGATGTCCATGTGTAGAATCTTCTCTTGTGTTGTTGGAAGAAGTTGTTTGCTATGACCAGTGCGTTCTCTGGCAAAACTCTATTAGCCTTTGCCCTGCTTCATTCTATACTCCAAGGCCAAATTTGCCTGTTACTCCAGGTGTTTCTTGACTTCCTACTTTTGCATTCCAGTCCCCTATAATGACAGAGAAGGCAATGGCAACCCACTCCAGTACTCTTGCCTGGAAAATCCATGAATAGAGGAGCCTGGTAGGTTGTAGTCCATGGGGTCATGAAGAGTTGGACACTTACTGAGTGACTTCACTTTCACTTTTCACTTTCATGCATTGGAGAAGGAAATGGCAACCCACTCCAGTGTTCTTGCCTTGAGAATCCCAGGGATGGCAGAGCTTGGTGGGCTGCTGTCTGTGGGAACACACAAAGTCGGACACGACTGAAGTGACTTAGCAGCAGCAGCAGTAGCCCCTATAATGAAAAGGACATCTTTTTTGGGTGTTAGTTCTAAAAGGTCTTGTAGGTCTTCATAGAACTGTTCAACTTCAGCTTCTTCAGCGTTACTGGTTGGGGCATAGACTTGGATCACCGTGATATTGAATGGTTTGCCTTGAAAATGAACAGAGATCATTCTGTCGTTTTTGAGATTGAATCCAAGTACTGCATTTTGGACTCTTTTGTTGACTATGATGGCTACTCCATTTCTTCTAAGGGATTCTTGCCCACAGTAGTAGATATAATGGTCATCTGAGTTAAACTCACCCATTCCAGTCCATCTTATTTCCCTGATTCCTAGAATGTTGACGTTCACTCTTGCCATCTCCTCTTTGACCACTTCTGATTTTTTCCTTGATTCATGGACCTAACATTCGAGGTTCCTATGCAATATTGCTCTTTACAGCATCGGACCTTGCTTCTATCACCAGTCACATCCACAACTGGGTGCTGTTTTTGCTTTGGCTCCATCCCTTCATTCTTTCTGAAGTTATTTCTCCACTCTTCTCCAGTAACTTATTGGGCACCTACTGACCTGGGGAGTTCATCTTTCAGTGTTGTATCTTTTTGCCTTTTCATACTGTTCATGGGGTTCTCAAGGCAAGAATACTGAAGTGGTTTGTTATTCCCTTCTCCCATGGAACACATTCTGTCAGACCTCTCCACCATGACCTGTCAGTCTTGGGTGGCCCTGCATGGCATGGCTTAGTTTCATTGAATTAGACAAGGATGTGGTACCTGTGATCAGATGGCTAGTTGGCTATAATTGTGGTTTCAGTCTGCCTGCCCTCTGATGCCCTCTCTCAGCGCCTACTGTCTTACTTGGGTTTTTCTTACCTTGGACGTGGGATTTCTCTTCATGGCTGCTCCAGCAAGCCACTGCTCCTGGCCTTGGACATGGGGTATCTCCTGATGGCCTCCGCTCCTGAATTTGGACTTGGGCTATACCTCTCGTCTGCCGCTCATGACCTTGCATGTGGGGTATCTCCTCTCAGCTGCTCCTGTGCCGTGCCACCACCACTGAGGCTTAACCATAGTTGATTTAATTGACCATACTTAATGAACTTCTATATGGTTTCCAGTATTTTTTAACTACAAATAGTGTTGCAGCGTATGTTTTTGTATACTTGTGAATGTATACCCATATATATGTATTAATAACAGTAGAATTCCTGAGTCAAATAAAAAATTTTGATAGATATTAACAAATTGCTTTACAGAGAAGTTATATGTGATAGAATAATGGCCCCAAAGATATCCATGTCCTAATCCCTGAAACCTGGGAATATTGTTACCTTCCATGACAGATCAACTTGCAGATAAAATTAAGATTTCTAATACGCTGACCTCAAAATTGGGAAATTGACCTTGATTATATAGTGGGTCCTGTATTGTTGCAAAGGTCCTTAAAAGTGGAACCAGAAAGATGGTAGGATGAAAAGGACTGGGTTCAATGTTGCTCACTTTGAAGATGAAGGAAGGGAGCTTTGAGTCAAGGAATGAAGGCAGCTGCCTTGAAAAGGCAAGGAATTAAGCCCTCGAATTTTACTTTTAAAGCTCTGTGTTGGATTTCTGACGCATGAAATGAAAAAGTATACATTTTTCTTGTTTTAAGTCATGAAGTTGTGGTGGTTTGTTTTAGTAGTCATAGGAAATTAATACACTTTATGTATTTACACTCCTACAGCAGCAGCAGCAGCAACAACAACGTATGAATGTATTTTTAGGCATTCGTGCCATTAGTCCTTCCCTTTTTTAAAAACGGTTTCCTTCCCTCATATTAATTCTCCTTCCTACATTATTTGAAAAGAAATATTTACAATTTAGTGTCCTATAGTTAAATTATTTTAGGTAAAAGGAAAATCTCAGCTATAATTCTCTCATACTTTTATTCTTTGCTCATTGAAATGAACTCTTTGGAAAATTCCCCTCTGGGGCATGCACCATTTTCTTGGCAGTGGCCACGATATGAGTAGGATGTATTACTGATGTGTCATTTCTGCAATGCTGTTTTCACTGCTGACCAGAATGCACTGCAAAAACACTCTGGGAATAAGAGTTGTTCAGTTCTGCCACCTACACAGGTGCCTACGCAGCTAGTAAAAGCCAGTCTCTGTAAGTGGTGACAGTCCAATGGTTTTGCTTGGTCTCCAAGTGGAGGTGGCCATATGTGCCAGAGGCATTGTGTATGTAGCAACTTACGCATCTCTCTGGCAGCTGAGTGCCTCAAGTAACTGTGGTGGGGAAAGTGAACAGAGTATAAATATTTCCTGTCAGTTCATTAAATACCCCTGTGGCAGATTAGCACAAGAAGCTGTGCTTGAGTCCTTTCCCATTTTGCGTATTTAGTTTGCACTGTAGTGGTGGGCCCTCCTGTTATGCATGTACTTTCAACCCTATAGACTGGCTTGACCATCTCTGTACTTAACATCTGATCAGGATCATTACTGAGCATCTACTATGTTAGGTATTTAGGATATAAACTCTTAGCCATGCAGAGCTAACAGTTCACAGAGACAAATAGTAATCAACAATCACAGGAACAAATGAAAACTGCTGTTGGTGCAGTTGCCAAAAAGAGAATACACACACACACACACACACACACACACACACAGAGTTGTTTAGTTGATAAATTGTGTCCAACTCTTGAGACCCTCTGGACTGTAGCCTGCCAGGCTCCTCTGTCCATGGGATTCTCCAGGCAAGAATACTGGAGTGGGTTGCCATTTCCTTATATATACACATACACACACAAAAAGGAAGAGCAAACTCCAAAAGATTGTGAAGGACAGGGTAGCCTAGTGTGCTGTACTCCATGGGGTTGCAAAGAGTTGGAGATGACTTAGCAACTGAGAAACAAAAACATGCATATATATATACATACATATGTATGTAATATGTGTTACATGTAATATGTGTAATATGTATTACACACACATATATATGTAATAGATTCCACCTTGTCTGGGAGAACATAAGAGAAGCTTGGGTGGGATATATAAATCTGTGTACATTTGGTAATCCATAGCTACATCGGATGATACCCTCGATAAAGAAGACAGAGTGAGGAAAAGAAAGAACTTGCTTAGCCAGGGGGAGAAGGATGAATAGAGACAGAGGAAAAATGGCCACAGAGTTGGAGGGAAACCAGAAAAGGGCTGTGTCTTAGGAGCCAAGCAAGGAGGTTTCAGTTTTATCAAGGAGAGTTCAGTTGAGCGAGAAGAGTCCAGTTAAGGGCTAGGAAGAGCATAGAATGGGACATTGTGTTTCGGGATCAATAGATTGTTGCAAGGGCAGTGACATGGTAGGGCACGCCTGGGTTCAAGGATGCCTCCTTCCCTTCAACTGTATGATGTTGGACAAATGGCTCTCTGGCCTCAGATTCTGCATCTGTAAATAAGGATAATACCTCCTTCAAAAAGTTATTGTGGGGGTGAATTTAATTACCATTACCATTAGCATTTTGCAGGTTCTCAAGAAAGATTGATTCCTCCCTTCTATTATGTCTAGCCGTGTATGTATTTAATATTCAGGTTTTGTTTGTCAGTCTCTTTGATATCTTAGCACTGGTGTTGATGATGTACTTGTGAGGGTCAGGGCAGGTCCTGTCCCTTTGTATAACTGCATTAGTAAGGGTGCTAGCAAGTTGTTATGAGCTGACAAATCAGTGCTCTAGATATTGTAAGTACCCACTGGTGTGCCTCTCCATATGCAGACAGACAGATCATTGAGGACTGGATACGGACACAATACATCTTCTTTCATCATAATGAGTTTTTCCCTAGGGAAAGGCATTCTGGTTACCAAAATGAATACTGAATTCTTGTCTGAGGTTATCTTTATACACTCAAATTTCTACTATTTGTATAAATCTCTAATGTAAAATATTAGTAATAAATGACTAATTCCAATACATTTTGTTGTTTGCTTTTTAGAGAGAGTATTGACCCTCCCAGATTTTTTTTTTTTTTTTTGATTGGCTAGAGGCAGCCACTCCCTCCTCTTTTCCTCTTTTTTGTCTTAAATACAGTGAATAGGAAAAAAATGCTTTTTTCTCTTCTGGTTAAGAACTTTGCCTTGCCTTCTACCTCTGATGGTTTTTACAGTGTAACCCTGGCTTTGGCAACTATGGTAACTACTGATTGGGAGATAATGTAATTCAGTGCTTGCTTTAAGTTAACTAAACACCAGCGGAGAGACTGAAAAATATTTCTATTGTGACTAAAACAGGATACCTAACTTTTAAACTTCTCTAAGAATTGTCCTTGCATTTTCAGTTAACATGGGTTTCATTTCTTATTGACAGTGGGTGGCCATGTTTTCTGTACCAAACATGAGGAGGTAACATTTCATAAAGAGAGTACCTCTGCTGTGCTGTATGCTGTGCTTAGTTGTGTCAGACTCTTGGCGACCCCATGACCTGTAGCCCACCAGGCTCCTCTGTCCGTGGGATTCTCTAGGCAAGAATATTGGAGTGGGTTTCTATTTCCTTTATCAAGAGATAGTTCTAACCTAGGGATCGAACCGGTGTCTCTTGCCTCTCTTGCACTGCAAGAGATTCTTTACCACTGAGCCACCAGGGAAGCCCCATCTATATTAATTGGAATTGTTACAGAATTTCCAGGGCTTGGGGGTCATGCTGCTGCTGCTGCTTCTAAGTCGCTTCAGTCTTGTCCGACTCTGTGCGACCCCATAAACGGCAGCCCACCAGGCTCCCCCGTCCCTGGGATTCTCCAGGCAAGAATACTGGAGTGGGTTGCCATTTCCTTCTCCAATGCATGAAAGTGAAAAGTGAAAGTGAAGTCGCTCAGTCGTGTAGCTACTAAAAACAGGCAGCACTTTAAATCATAAGGGAACTATGATCACATTCCACTTTTAGAATGGACACCGTAAATATTTTAACCTAGTGATTGGGGCCCTAAAGAGTTGATGCAAGAGTGGCAGAAAGGAAACTAGGACTCTTGGCATCTCTTGATCAGGCGACGGGGCAGTACACAGGAACATGCCCTCCCGCCAGCGTGCAGTCTGGGAAGCTGATGTTGGGACACGGACTTCCAAGCTGGGCGCTGAAGGCTCACGCGCCTGCGCAGGGACCTCTGGAGCATTCCAGGCTGGAAGGGTGCAAGTTTGAGTGTTCATGGCAACGCGACGCTTCTGCCTTCTGGAAGCTTTGGCTCCATCTCCTGCCGTGTGAGACCCGTCCTGGTGGGAGGGACCTGGGCTGGGGGCGGGGGACTGATGGGGTTACAAGGGGGTGGGGGTCTGTGGAAACCACTGGGAACATTTGCTTCAGGGATTGAGTTAAACTAAGAAAATCGCTCCAAGGCTTAGCACAAAAGGATCTTTTCATTCCTGCCCTTTCACCCACGTAGGGAACTATGCCTTTGGAGGTGGTGGTGGAACTTCAGATCCGGGCGGTAAGAGAGATCGACGAACGTCCCCTCTTTGCCCCAAATCACACTATTTCCTCGGGGTTCTTTTTCCCGGTCTTTTTCACCACTCCTCGCCCCACACACATCATTAATTGAATCTCTGTCCCTAAGATTTTTTACATTGGTCTTTCTGGCTTTCTAACCTTTAATTCGGATCAGCCTCTTTCCACTGCCTTCCCTTCCCCACTCCAAGCTAACTTCTGTCTTAGCTTTATGTGAAATTTTTCTATTCATTTAAAACAACCTTGCATTAAGTCCCAAGAAGGGTTTTATTTTCTGGGATACAGATTTCTGAGAAGATTAAAATGCCCCTCCTTTAAATAACCAGGGAAGATTTTACTTTCAAAAAGCCCCATCATGTCCTGATAATTTGCCACCTCTATAAACCAATCAAAAATTTTCTAAGCTACTTCCCCTACAGATGGTTCTGGCCTGCTAATTCCAAAAAGGAAATCAACCAAGAACTGTTTAATAATTATCCACTGAATCCTGCTTAAGTGAGGTACTCTGGCAGAGTGACTTCATTTTTCCTCTTTGGGGCCAGTCATTCCTTATTTCCTTATTATCATTCCTTACTATCAAATAAGTCATTCCTTATTATCAAATTGCCAACATCCACTGGATCATAGAAAAAGCAAGCGAGTTCCAGAAAAACATCTACTGCTTTATTGATTACGCCAAAGCCTTTATGTAGATCACAACAAACAGTGGAAAATTCTTCAAGAGGTGGAAATACCAGACCACCTTACCTGCCTCCTGAGAAATCTGTATACAGGTCAAGAAGCAACAGTTAGAACCAGACATGGAACAACAGATTGGTTCCAAATTGGGAAAGGAGTATGTCAAGACTGTATATTGTCACCCTGATTATTTAACTTATATGCAGAGTCCATCATGTGAAATGCCAGGCTGGATGAAACACAAGCTGGAATCAAGATTGCTGGGAGAAATATCAATAACCTCAGATATGCAGATGACACCATCCTTATGGCAGAAAGTTAAGAGGAACTAAAGAGCCTCTTGATGAAAGTGATAGAGTAGAGTGAAAAACTTGGCTTAAAACTCAACATTCAAAAAACTATTGATCATGGCATCCATCCCATCATTCCATGGCAAATAGATGGAGAAACAATGGAAACAGTGTCAGACTTTCTTTTCTTGGTCTCCAAAATCACTGCAGATGGTGACTGCAGCTATGAAATTAAAAGATGCTTGCTCCTTGGAAGAAAAGCTATGGTCAACCTAGACAGCATATTAAAAAGCAGAGACATACTTTGTTGATAAAGGTCCATATAGTCAAAGCTATGGTTTTTCTAGTAGTCATGTGTGGATGTGAGAGTTGGACTATAAAGAAAGCTGAGCACCAAAGAATTGATGCTTTTGAACTGTGGTGTTGGAGAAGACTCTTGAGAGTCCCTTGGACTGCAAGGAGATCCCACCAGTCCATCCTAAAGGAGATCAGTTCTGAATATTCATTAGAAGGACTGATACTGAAGCTGAAATTCCAATACTTTGGCCACCTGATGCGAAGAACTGACTCATCAGAAAAGACCTTGATGCTGGGAAAGATTGAAAGCAGGAGAAGGGTACGACAGAGGATGAGATGGTTAGATGGCATCAACAACTCGATGGACATGAGTCTGAGCAGGCTCCGGGAGTTGGTGATGAACAGGGAAGCCTGGCATGCTGCAGTCCATGGGGTTGAAAAGAGTCAGACATGACTGAGCGACTGAACTGATTCCTTATTTCAGCTTCCATTTTCTAATCCTGTAGTTGGTGACAGACTGTCATGTGGCTTTCCCTGAAAGCTATAAGGGACTGTTCTACTAGATATGATCATAAGCCCAAGATCAACAGTTTACAACCATGGAAAATCTGGTTCAGTTCAGTTCAGTTGCTCAGTTGTGTCCGACTCTTTGTGACCCCCTGAACCACAGCATGCCGGGCCTCCTTGTCCATCACCAACTCCTGGAGTCCACCCAAACCCATGTCCATTGAATTGGTGATGCCATCCAACCATCTCATCCTCTGTCATCCCCTTCTCCTCCTGCCCTCAATCTTTCCCAGCATCAGAGTCTTTTCCAGTGAGTCAGCTCTTCGCATCAGGTAGCCAAAGTATTGGAGTTTCAGCTTCAAAATCAGTCCTACCAATGAACACCCAGGACTGATCTCCATATAAGTGACAAGTGCTGTGATTTCCTCTTATGTGCTGCTCTGAAACAAAGATGGACATTTCCTGGATTTGACCCACTTTGCTGACAGCAAATAGGACTGACTATATCAAGTGTGCTGTATCAGTTGTGAACTCTCACAATTGTTCAGTAAGATGAAGGAATTCATGAGAAGCTAAGTGGTAAATCAGTCTTGCTCCTCATCAAGGCAAAAAAACTAAGTTTTCATCTCACATCATTCAACATTACTGGTTAATTTTATTTTGACTTTTAAAAGGAATTCATCAGTGTACAATTAATTAACAGTAGAATCAGTTTGTTTGTTTGTTTTACTCTATAGTACTTAGTATACTCCCCCCCCCAAAAAAAAATCAGATGAATCGATCTGTGCTTTAAAAACCAGAAAACTCGGGCCCTGGCAATCAAGATAGGGAATTACAAAAAAATAATCAGGAATAAGGTGAGCCTAACTTTGACCTCCCATTATTCAGACCTGTGGATCCTGCAAAAGGAAATATTTTTTCCCAAATATCTGGGCTGAAGATTGCTGCAGTTAAAGTATCTCTGTTAAGGCTAAAAATAAAGGAAACCACCTAGAGTGTCACAGTTTGGCTGATTCAAGAAGTGAAGAGGTAGTCTGTGTTCAGGATGTTGTGAGAATACAAATAATTTCTATATTGAAGAGTAGCTATTCCTTTTTCGGTGTTCCTCAAACACTGGAAAATTCACACTTCCACCCAGTCAGAACCTACCTGTCACAGCCATTCTCCAGATTCCTATATGTATATGATAGATCAAATGCCATCATCCTATTTTTAAAGACATCAATTCCATAGGTAACTTAAAGGTTCATATTTTCAGGCATAGCAGCATTTAAAGCACACACCCTCGTCAGTCTTTCCCAGTCAAGGAGTAATAAGCAGAGTCCACCCTGTGTTTGGTGGTCTTTGGTCTTGTGAATTGGGGAGGCACCATGGATAAACTACTTTAATTGTGAGAGTCAATATAAACAGAAAATCTTGGAGTTATACTTTATGCCTGGTATAGCAGTATGCTCCGCTTGATGAATTTCAAGTTAAATACTGTTACCTAAAGTGTGCTTATATAGAGAAATGGAATTCCACATGAAAAGCTTTAATATACAGGGTCATCCTTATGGCATATATTTGAAAGGTTATGCTCTTACATTGCAAATAAGTTATTTCTCCATTTTATTACCTCAATAAAGAAGCATTATTTATTCAGTAGAGATGGTAGGCAGCAGGGCCCATCTCCTTCCATGTTGGTCCACTGATAAAGTATGTCGTGATCCTGCCTCCAAGACTCAGTTCCTCTGACTTCCTCAGTGACTTCGCTTTTCTGTCCTGTCATGTCATGCTATTTGCTGTCAACAGAATTAAGCCTGAGGCAGTAAGCCCATCTTTACTTTCTATAAGCACTGCTGATATGCCCACTTTTAAGTGTTTCTTCAGGTAAGTTCTTGGCTCGTTCTCTGAATGCAGAAGGATAATATTAGGGTAGTGGGAAATACCTATTTAAAGATCTTCGAGGAGGTAGAGGAAAAGGAGAGAAATATATGTACTGTAATCTCTCTTTTCCACTACTCAATCTGTGAAGATGGAAGAGACAAAACTAAAAAAGCGTGCCAAGAAAATCAGGATTAAGAAGAAATCTCCCCACCTATAGTAACATATTGTCAGAGAATAAATTAGAAAAACCTATGTCATAGGCTCTTAAAATCTACCTCTGCTTCCCATGTGGCACAGTGGTAAAGAATCCGCCTATCCATGCAGGAGACGCAGGAGACTCAGGTTCGATCCCTGGGTCAGGAAGATCCCCTGGAGTAGGAAAAGGCAACCCACTCCAGTATTCTTGCCTGGAGAATCTCACGGACCGCGGAGCCTGGTGAGCTACAGCCCATGGGAGATCACAAAGAGTCAGACTCAGCTGAGTGATTAATGCTATCTCATAGACTCTTAAAATACTGTTTAGAATCTACCTCAGGAAAAGGATAAGGATGTGGCTCATTTCCATGTATATATTTACAGAATGAAGCTGCTTTCCTTTTTTCAAAGTTCAATTTACAGGTGATATCTTGACTTACAGGATTACAAAATTTTCTGATGTCAACTTTTAAGAAGCAGCAACCATAATCACTCCAACTTGGTTTCTTTAAAGTTTTCCTGGAGCGATAAAGAGTTATCTAATAAGTATATAATAGAGGGATTTTTTTTTCTTTCTGTAATATGGCTGTGATCAGTAATGGTCAGCACTGTGCTCTAGCCTAGCAACCCATTGCCATTGCCTTCTCCCATTAAGATGATAGGACACTTGAAATCCCAAAAGGAAACCTGAAATGTCCTTAGAGGGGCAGGCATGATGGCTGCTGGTTTATCTCAGTATCATCACGGGTGGAAACCTTCAGATGTCCTGGTGCCACAGTGAAAGAGATGGTGTCATGGTTGGTTCCACAGTACAAAGAGGACTGGAGCAGTGTGCGGTGAAAGCCAGCAATAGTCCACGATGCTGTATTGCATGTAGCCCAGAAAAAAGCCAAAAGCCACGTCGGTGACATTGTGCCGCCCCAGCATGACCCTGGAGAGACCCAAGATGAAGGCCCAGAGCACCACCAGCACCCTCAGTGGAATGGCCAGCACCAGGTGGTTCAGGATGAAGCGCGACACAAGGGCGGCCCTGGTGGTATGGCCTGAAGGGAAGGAGTACTTGTCCACCGAAACAGTGAAAAACATGTCCATTTGGTTGTGGGCCGGGCGGCGCCTGCGGACCAGCCCCTTGATCAGGGACACCAGTAGCAAGTCCAACAGCAGGGCGAAGAGCAGGTTCATCAGTACTTCGCGCCCGGCCCAACTGTCGCTCCTGGACAGGCAGTAGAGGGTGCCGAGGAGCCAGGGGATGCCGTGTCCCGAGATCTCCAGCAATTTCATAAGGGGCCTCATGCTGCCCCAGGACGAGCTCTCCCCTGCGCACACCCCCAGCTTCTTGGACAGCCACAGGTCGATGGCCAGTAGGGAGCGCAGGGCGATGCCCAGGAAGGACGGGTTCAAATCTATGCGGTCCTCCTCGGGCAGCTGGGGCGGGAGCATCTGAGAGGAGCCCGCCCCAGCCAAGGGGAACGAACCGCGGCGGTGCACTGGGCTCTCAGACGCGCGGAGACGGGCGCTGATGGGGTCGGCACCCGGCACGCGGCTGCTGAGCAGGGACTGGAACTCGAACCTGCTGCCGCCGCCGCCATGGGCCGGACTGCCGCTGCTGCTGGGGTCGCAGGTGCCCAGCGGGCGTCCCTCGGCGTTCCTTCGTGGGCTCTGCATCGCGGCGAGCGGCCCGGACCACAGTACCTGGCCGGCCTAAGAAGAAGGTTCCCAGCCTTGCAGCCTCTTCCGCTTCCGCACTGCCATTCTGGAGGGGCGGGGAGAGGAGCCAGGGAGAGAACGATTGTGACACCTGGCGGGGACGTGGGAGGAAAGCGGAATTTCCAGTTTGCGCAAGGGGAGGAGAGGGGAGGGTGGTGCTATGAGAGAAGGTGAGAGTTGGCGGGGTGGGGGGGGGGGGGGGGGGGGGGGGTGGGGGGTGCGGATTTGACATTGTGGGAGGTTAGGGAGAATAGAGCCTTTACAAAACAAAACAAATCCCTTTTCTGTGTTTTTTGTTTTGTTTTGTTTTGTTTTTTTAAGATTTCTTGCCCAGGGGTGTTCCTTCCTGATAAGCATGATGTGTTCCTTGGAGTTTACCTCCTGAATCAGTACCTGGAGACAGACTGCTTTCCCTCTATGTTCCCTATTATGATTCAGCGAAGCATGAGGTTTGAAAAGGTGATCTTGACGTTCTCATTGCTAAATAGGGAAATTCAAATTCTGTTGTTTGAAGATCATTTACTGGTTTTTATAAAGAACACAGTTTTATAAAGTTATTTTGTAAATTTTGTTTTAAAAAATTACATGAGGGCACCTCAGCACAGTGCAGAAGCATAGTTGGAGGACTTGTTTTGAATCCCAGATCTGAGCCAAGTTCTGTCAAACTAGTGCTAAGTACCCTGGTGGTTGTTTTCTATTCTTGGAACTCCCATGGCATTTTCTAACTGGAGCAGAGAGCATTTTCTGAATGTTTTTGGAGATGTTAGAGGCAACTGAGATACATTTCTTACAGAGATTATCAGTAAACTAGCAGGCCTCAAAAACAAACTTTTTAGGCCCAGAAAAGTACCCCAAACTAACCAAATTAGTTAAACCCTGTATCTGAAATCCTGTAACAAAACAAGAAGGCTCTTTACATTTTCTGAGTTTCCTTAGGTCATATCTGGTTTATTTAGCTACAGTGATAAAGACTAGATTCCATTCCAGCGAATGTCAAATACATAAATAGCCAAATGTTACTCACCCGCTTCCCACTTTCATGAAATATTAATTTTGTTACCATCCAATCACTGACAATCTCTTAAGGTTTTTCTTTGGAATTTAGAGATTGAATCAGTTTTAACCTTGATAAGTCTATGATTTTGTCCCAAACAGTATCACTGAGGTGCTTCTCTGGGGAAGAGTATGGATGTGGGAATGCTCCAGGATAGGGCCTATCACTTTAAAAGGTCTGGTTGGTGGTGCCCAGAAAATGATATCTATGTTTCAAACTGAGAGTAGGAAAGGAGGGAGTTCCTTAACAGTCCAGTGGTTAGGTTTCTACTGCAGGAGGCCCAAGTTCAATCCCTAGTCAGGGAACTAAGATCCCCCAAGTTGTGTGGCACAGCCAGAAAAACAACAACAACAGAGAAGATGACTATTGATGTTTTTGAAAGGTTTAGGGCTGTGTGTAATATTTTTATAAATCACAGTCTGTTAATTTAAATAGAGTCTTCCTAACTGGCTGGATAAGAAAGGAATAAATGGATATTATCTTAGAATATACTGTCAGTACACAAAGGAATCTACTGCCGTTTTGATATTGGTCATGGTAAAAAGTGGGTGGAGAAAATTCAGTGTATTTTTTCCTCCAAGAATTTCCTTATTGGTTTTATCAACTTTAAATGTGCTTATTTAGAAGACTTTAAAAATATTTTTATAAGAAACTCGAGAATGTAAAATTGTAAAAGCTGTAAATCAATCTGTAAATGACCTTGGAGGTCATCCAGTCCCACCTCCCTGACTTGCAAAAGAGGAGAGTGAGTCTCAGAGTCACTGTAGATGCCATTACTGATGTCACAAAACTGTGTATTTGAGATTACTAGTAAAAAATATTATGGACCATTTTTCATTTTATAAGGTACAATTACATAAGATGCTTAATTTTGTAAAAAACCTTTTATTTTATATTGGGGTATAGCCAATTAACAATATTGTGATAGTTTTAGGTGAACAGTGAAGGGACTCAGCCCATACATGTATCCATATTCCCCCAAACTGTCCTCCCATCCAGGCTGCCTCAACACTGAGAAGAGTTCCATGTGCTAGGTTATCCTTGCTGGTTATCCATAAATGCTTTATTTTAAAATTTGAAAAATTACGCTCTTATGTGAGCTCTTTGGGTTCATATTCAGACTTTCTACTAGTTGACTCTAGCTTTCTTGTATCTGTTCCATTCTTTAGCTGCAAATACTTGGCAGCGAGTAATGAAAACATTGGACCTTCTGAGTAATTCAGAATTCAGTGTTCTAAAGCAGCCAGGTAAATAAGAAATTATTCATAAAGAATGTAAGAGCCATTGTGTTTAAGCAGCTCATGTTGATCATTTATTTCCCGTAATCATCCTTGAATAATTCTTAGACATCAGTGAAGAGAAGGGATGAAATATTTCTGAAACAATTTTGGAAAAAATCACAGCTCACCCACATTTACTTATTATATCCAAGTCAGTGAGACAAAAATGGATTACAGGGGACAGCTTCTACTTTTGTCATTAAAGCAGACCTGGTTTTGGATCAAGAGCAGATTTAAATCATGCTTAAAGTTAAGCACCATTTAAATCAGAAATCTGATACCTGAAATCAAAGTCTACTGAAAACTTTTTTTTTAAAACAAGGTTCTAAAGTTCAGAAAGAGGGGCATGGTATGCTTTTATTTCAGTCCTAGGCCCTTTTATATGAAGGACAGAATGAACATATTTGGCTATGTCTAGACAGGTATCTGGTCCCCTCACTTCCTGCCAAGTATTTGCAGCTAAAGAATGGAACAGATACAATAAAGCTAGAGTCAACTAGTAGAAAGTCTGAATATGAACCCAAAGAGCTCACATAAGAGGGTAATTTTTCAAATTTTAAAATAAAGCATTTATGGATAACCAGCAAGGATAACCTAGCACATGGAACTCTTCTCAGTGTTGAGGCAGCCTGGATGGGAGGACAGGAAATAGATGGGGAAACAGTGGAAACAGTGTCAGACTTCATTTTGGGGGGCTCCAAAATCACTGCAGATGGTGATTACCGTCATGAAATTAAAAGATGCTTACTCCTTGGAAAGAAAGTTATGACCAACCTAGATAGCATATTGAAAAGCAGAGACATTACTTTGCCAATAAAGGTCCATCTAGTCAAGGCTATGGTTTTTCCAGTAGTCATGTATGGATGTGAGAGCTGGACTGTGAAGAAAGCTGAGCCCCGAAGAATTGATGCTTTTGAACTGTGGTGTTGGAGAAGACTCTTGAGAGTCCCTTGGACTGCAAGGAGATCCAACTAGTCCATTCTAAAGGAGAGCAGTCCTGGGTGTTCTTTGGAAGGAATGATGCTAAAGCTGAAACTCCTGTACTTTGGCCACCTCATGCGAAGAGTTGACTCATTGGAAAAGACTCTGATGCTGGGAGGGATTGGGGGCAGGAGGAGAAGGAGACGACAGAGGATGAGATGGCTGGATGGCATCACCGACTTGATGGACATGAGTTTGGGTGAACTCCGGGAGATGGTGATGGACAGGGAGGCCTGGCATGCTACGATTCATGGGGTCTCAAAGAGTCGGACACGACTGAGCAACTGAACTGAACTGAACTGAGACAGGTATCACAGTGTTTTTCTTGTGGTTCCTGATATACCTAAAACTCATGAGGCTCTCTCTCTTTTGTTATTTTTGGATTCTGTGGGAGTCTACCTATGAGTATTTAGCTTTTCTTTTGTGTTACACATAGAATTTTTATGTATGTTCTTTTTTAGCACAACCCGTTGTTTGGGAAGAGAAGTCATTCATTCAGTTAACATATAGTGAATATCTGTTGTATTCAGGATGTTTTTCTAGGTACTCAAACAAGACTGTTCGAGGTTGATATCAGATGTGCTTTTAGGAACAGACAGTGGGGCCAGGTCAAGTGGATGACATTTTGAACATGTGGTAGTTTCAGCCAACTCAAATTTTCCTTGTTCTTTGTATTGTGTTAATTCTTATTCATTTCCTCTGTAGTCACTTGTTGAACTTTTAACCACATAGTTGTTAAAGGCACTCCTTTTGAATCCTAAAGTGTCATATGACTGGATTTGACGTGTGTTAATAATTTGGAAGAAAATGATCTAAATTATATATAAGTATATATTAATAAAACTTGGAAGATTTATTTCCCCCATTTTTTTCCCCTATAGGTATTTGAAAATGCAATAGATCCTGGAGCTGTAGCGGACATTTTAGAAAGTAGGTACTCCCCTCTGCACCCCCTGCCCCAAAAGAAAGAGACTATTGTGTCTATGTAATTCATAGATATAAAATTCTCCTATATTCTAAGTTATGATACTTCCATATTTAACCCATATTTATGTTCATGATAGTCTGTAAAATTTGAATCATGTTAATTGAATTGCAAACCATTTTCTAGATATAGATGGGATTTACTAGATGGTATGATTCTGTTTTTTATTTTATTGCAATTAAATGATTTTTTATCAACAGTTATGTAACCATCACCATAATCAATTTTACAACATTTTCATCACCACAGAAAGAAGCCATATACCCATTCTTCCTCACCCCTTCCAGCCCTAGACAACTACTAACTAAACTGTATGCCTCTATAGATTTGCTTATTCTGGATATTTTTCATATAAATGGAATTATATAATATGTGGTCATTTGTAACTGGCTTCTTTAACTTAGCATAATGTTTCTAAGATTCTTCCTGCTACAACATGTATCAATATTTGACTTCTTTTTATATCTTCATGGATCAGGGATCAAACATGTGCCTCCTGCATTGGCAGGTGGATTCTTTACCACTGTGCCACCAGGGAAGCACTAACTCAAAGATCTTTGGTTTTTTCTAAGAGTTTTATCATTTTAGCTGTTACGTTTAGGTCTATAGTACATATTGAGTTGATTTTTGTAAATGGCAAGTTCTTTGGAAGGAATGATGCTAAAGCTGAAACTCCAGTACTTTGGTCACCTCATGCAAAGAGTTGACTCACTGGAAAAGACTCTGATGCTGGGAGGGATTGGGGGCAGGAGGAGAAGGGGACGACAGAGGGTGAGATGGCTGGATGGCATCACCGACTTGATGGACATGAGTTTGGGTGAACTCCAGGAGTTGGTGATGGACAGGGAGGCCTGGCGTGCTGCAATTCATGGGGTCGCAAAGAGTCAGACACGACTGAGTGACTGAACTGAACTAAAGGGTCCAACTTCAGTCTTTCCCATCTGGATATCCAGTTGTCTTCACACCATTATTACTAAGAATAGTTTTCCCCCATTGAATAGTCTTGACACTCCTGTTGAAAATCAACTGACTGTAAGTGTGAGGGTTTTTTTGGAGGGTCTCAATTCTATTTCATTGATTCATGTATCTGTCATTATGCTGGTGCCACACTATTTTGTTTATTATAGCTTTATGGTTAGTTTTAAAACCAGGAAGTTCTTTTTCAAGATTGTTTTTCCTATTTGGGTTCCCTTAGTTTGCCATATGAACTTTAGGATCAGCTTGTCAGTTTGCAAAGAAGCCAACTAGGAAGTTGATAGGCATTGATAGACTGCATTGAACCTGTAGATCATCTTGGAGAATATTGGCATCTTAACAATATTAAGTCTTCCAATTCATGGCATGGCTTGTGGTGATAATTAATTGAATATAAGCAATTTAGAAACTGAGATAGATGAAGTGCAACACATTACCTTCGAGGTGATGGTTGAAAAGAATATAATCTTCCCTCCTGTTTGGAAAACTAAAAATTATGGGCTGTCTTGACTTTTAATTTTCTTGGCATTTAAAATTTTGTTCTTACATATTCATGTTTTTCATAAGTCTACAAAGGAAGAATTTTACTTTTATGGTATGTATTTTTTAGCTTTTTTGAGATGTAACTGATATACAACATTGTGCAAGTTTAAGGTGTACAAAATGTGGATTTGATACTCAGGTATTTTGCAAAATGATTACTACAGTAGTGTTAGGTTATACCTCTATCACATCACATAATTACCTTTTTTTTTTTTTTTTTTTTTGCGGTGAGAACATTTAAGATCTACTCTCAGTAACTTTCAGGTATATAATACAGTATTATTAACTATAATCACCATTATTGTCTATATTAAAATGTTTTCACTTCTAATATTTTGTGGGAATTATTTTTACTGATTTTTATTGTTATACCATTTGTATTTTAAATTACTTTTAATATTTGAATTTTATTCTTATCCTTGGGAGAAGGCAGTGGCACCCCACTCCAGTACTCTTGCCTGGAAAATTCCATGGATGGAGGAACCTGGTAGGCTGCAGTCAATGAGATCACTAAGAGTCGAACACAACTGAGCGACTTCACTGTTCACTTTTATGCATTGGAGAAGGAAATGGCAACCCACTCCAGTGTTCTTACCTGGAGAATTCCAGGGACGGGGGAGCCTGATGGGCTGCCGTCTACGGGGTCACACAGGGTCAGACACAACTGAAGTGACTTAGCAGCAGTACCAGCAGTAGCAGCATTCTTATCCTTATAGACCTTATCTTTATAAGATATATCCTTGTTGTTGTTGTTCAGTTGCCAAGTCATGTCTGACTCTTTGCAACCCAATGGACCAGAGCCAGCCAGGCCTCCCTGTCTGTCACTGGAGTTTGTCCAAGTTCATGTTCATTGAATTGGTGATGCCATCCAACCATCTCATCCTCTGTTGCCCTCTTCTCCATCTGCCTTCAATCTTTCCAGCATCACTGTCTTTTCCAATAAGTCAGTTGTTGGCATCAGGTGGCCAAAGTATTGGAGCTTCAGCATCAGTCCTTCCAATGAGTATTTAGGGTTGATTTCCTTTAGGATTGACTGGTTTGATCTCTTTGCAGTCCAAGGGACTCTCAAGAGTCTTCTCCAGCACCACAATTTGAAAGCATCAATTCTTTGGCACTCTGCCTTCTTTATGGTCTGCCTCTCACATCTGTACATGACTGCTAGAAAGACCATAACTTTGACTGTATGGACCTTTGTTGGAAAAATGATGTCTTTGGTTTTTAATATACTATCTAGGTTTGTCATATGTCCCTTCCAAGAACCAAGCGTCTTCCAATTTCATGGCTATAGTCACCATCTGCAGTGATTTTGGAGCCCCCCAAAATAAAGTCTGGCACTGTTTCCACTATTTCGCCATCCACTTCCCATGAAGCAATGGAATCAGATGCTGTGATCTTCATTTTCTGAATGTTGAGCTTTAAGCCAACTTTTTCACTCTCCGCTTTCACTTTCATCAAGAGGCTCTTCAGTTCCTCTTCACTTTCTGCCAGAAGGGTAGTGTCATCTGCATATCTGAGGTTATTGATATTTCCATGTTCAGTTCAGTTCAGTCGCTCAGTCGTGTCCGACTCTTTGCGACCCCATGAATCGCAGCACGCCAGGCCTCCCTGTCCATCACCATCTCCTGGAGTTCACTCAGACTCACATCCAACAAGTCCGTGATGCCATCCAGCCATCTCATCCTGGGTTGTCCCCTTCTCCTCCTGCCCCCAATCTCTCCCAGCATCAGAGTCTTTTCCAATGAGTCAACTCTTCGCATGAGGTGGCCAAAGTACTGGAGCTTCAGCTTTAGCATCATTCCTTCCAGAGAAATCCCAGGGTTGATCTCCTTCAGAATGGACTGGTTTGATCTCCTTGCAGTCCAAGGGACCCTCAAGAGGCTTGTCCAACACCACAGTTCAAAAGCATCAATTCTTCAGTGCTCAGCCTTCTTCACAGTCCAACTCTCACATCCATACATGACCACTGGAAAAACCACAGCCTTGACTAGATGGACCATAGTTGGCAAAGTAATGTCTCTGCTCTTGAATATACTATCTAGGTTGGTCATAACTTTTCTTCCAAGGAGTAAGCGTCTTTTAATTTCATGGCTGCAGTCACCATCTGCAGTGATTTGGGAGCTCAAAAAAAAAAAAAAAATAAAGTCTGACACTGTTTCTACTGTTTCCCCATCTATTTGCCATGAAGTGATGGGACCAGATGCTGTGATCTTCATTTTCTGAATGTTGAGCTTTAAGCCAACTTTTTCGCTCTCCTCTTTCACTTTCATCAAGAGGCTTTTTAGCTCCTCTGAGAAATAAATTTATTGAGGGGCGTTTGTACTTCATAAAATTATTGGGAAATTTGGAGTAAGAAACTCAAGTCTGATCTTTTAAAACCATATTTCAAGATGGAGAAGCTACTGTCACCTTCAAGTCAGTTTAGAAACACTCTCCCTCTGATACTTTTCATGTTAACCTGAGCTACAGTTTCCTTCTGTAGTTTACCTCTGAATAAAAGTCTGGAATGGGAGTGCCTTATTGGTAGAAACTAAGTCATATGCTTGTATCCTAGCTGTGAGATACCCTGGGAAATAAAGTCTTACTTTTCTTTAAACTTAACTTTGAAATATAAGGATATATAATATAAAAAAGTACTAAAATTTGGACAGGATGTTCAAGTCTTTGGTAAGACAGATGTCTACTCCAAATACATGATTTTATTTCATGCTTTCAAGACCCTATTTTCATCTCCATTTTCCTAAATGTAAAGAAATGGTGGCTTTGAGAAATTAAATAGTATAATCTTACTAGCATGGGAAGTGAGCACAATTGTCCAGTAGTTTGAATATTCTTTAGTACTGCCCTTCTTGGGAACTGGGGTGAAGGTTGACCTTTTCCAGTCCTGTGGCCACTCCTGGGTTTTCCAAATTTGCTAACAAACATATTGAGTATAGACACTCTTTCTAAATATATTTTGAACTCAAGAAAGATAAAAAATTGTTGTTTTATGTCTAATTTATATAGTCATATAGCATACTCTTTTAAGCAAGGTAAGTTTTTATAGGTTGATGGATAACAGTATTTTGAATTTTTTCAATGAAAAATATATTGTTATTTTGGTGATTTATGAATACATTTTTGAGAGAGAAAATGTCACATTTTGTCAATACTTTTCAGGGGACAAAATCTATTTTTATAACTCAGTTATTTTCACCACATGTCCCAGTATATTGGGTCTAGAAATACCTGATTCATTGGTGGTATGCCACTTATTATTATTTTAGTAATGTAAATAGGGTGTTATGGCAGTTTTACACTTAGTCATTAATGAAAAACTCTGACAATATTCTGAAGTATTAAAATCTAATTTTTTCTTTTTAGGCTTTCTAACCAGATTTGAATTAATACAGCTAGTGTCTCCAGGTAATGTGCCAATAAATGAATTTCTAAATTAGTTTTGTTGTTTTTGCCATTGAGTCGCTAAGTCATGTCCGACTTTTTGCGACCCTATGGATTGTAGCACACCAGGCTCCTCTCTACTCCACTGTCTCCCAAAGTTTGCTCAGATTCATACCCACTGAATTGGTGATGCTATCTAACAATTTTGAAAGGATTTTGGCATGACACAATTGTGACTTGCATTTAAAAGTTGTACTTTCTGTAACACATGCTCCCTCTCCCCACCTGGTCTATTGAATTTTTCCCACTTTCAGAAGAGTAACTTTATGGCTTTGATATAGTAGTAAGCATAACTTGAACTGGTTCTTTGACTTTCCACTTTTTCACAGTTTTATGTAATAATCATCAAATAATTTTTTAAGTCCCGACTCAGCTTCTTTCAAGTATTTGCTTTTGACGGTGTTGTAATTTGTGGAGTGAGTGTGTGTGTGGTTGTAATTTGTGGAGTGAGTGTGTGTGTGTGTGTGTGTGTGTGTGTGTGTCAGAGTTTAGCCCAAAGCCATCTTCTCTGTTGATGCTAGAACAGGGTTGACAAACTACAGCCCCCAGGCCAAATCCAGCTGTCTGTTTTTGTATGACCCATGAGCTAAGATTGGCTTCCACATTTTAAAGAACTGAGATTTACTCATATACTATAAAATTCACCATTTTCAAGTATACAATTTAGTTATTTTTAGTATGTTCACAAGATTGTGTAGCCATCACCACTTATCTAGTTTTAGAATTTTTATTCCCTCCAAAGAAACCCTGTACTCATTAGCACTCACTCTTCATTCTTTCTTCCTCCCAACCCCTGGCCACCACTAATCTAATTTCTGTCTCTAATTGATTTGCTCATACTGGACTTTTCATGTAAATGGAATTAGGCAATTTGTGCCCTTTATGTCTAACTTCTTTCAGTTAGCAAAATGTTTTCAAAGTTCATCGTTGTTGTAGCATATGTCAGTACTTCATTCCTTTTTATGACTAATGATCTTTTACATGAATATGCCATATTTTGTTTATCCACTCATCAATTGATGGACATTAGAGTTGCTTCCACTGTTTGGATATTATGAGTAGCACCTCTGTGAACATTCCTGTACAAGTTGTGTAAGTATGTATTTTTAGTTCTCTTATATTTGGTTATATACCTAGGAGTGGAATTGATAGATAATATGGTAATTCCATGTTTAGCTTTTTAAGGAACTGCCAGCCAAACTGTCTGTGGTTTTTATATTTTTAAATGGTTGGAAAAAATTTTTTTAAAGAAAGAGATTTATTGATTAATGGAAATTGTATGAAATTTGAATTTCATCATCTGTGATGTTTTTATCCACACTCATTCATAGAAGTGTTTATGGCTGCTTTTGTGTTAGTTACAATGAGAGTTGACTAGTTGTGACTATATGGCTTTCAAAGCTTAAAATATTTTACTCTCTGGCCCTTTGCAGAAAAAGTTTGTGACCTCTGTGCAGGAATCATGGGACTTGAGGAGGAAAGCTTCTGTAATGCCTTTGTTTTGTGTTATGCAAGAGACCTGAGCTAGTGAGCAAGTAGTAACTGCCACCTGGTGACACCAATTCTCAGAGTTTCTCAATGTGGCTGATTATCTGGTGATTTTAAAGTCTGTGTGTGTGTGAGAAAGAGAGAGAGAGAAAGAGAGAGGATACCTAAAACTCAGAAACATTTCACATACTCTTCTGATTTTTGCTACCATACATTTTACCTTTTCCTTTACCAACTTCACAGTTCTGACTTGTAAAAAGCACTCCCAAATCATGAAGGAACCTTTATTTATAATTTGGCGATACTTGGTGGTCATGTTTCTTGATACTTTTCTGTGGTTAGAAAAACATATGGATATGGATTTTTTAAGTAAATAAGGTCACATATATTGTCTTTTACTAGCTTCCCCAATTATATGTCACTGTTATATTGTAATTTTTTAAAACTAATTTTTAATTGTTTATTTATTTTGTTTTTGGCTGTGCTGGGTCTTTGAAGCTGTGTGGCCTTTCTCTAATTGTGGCGAGCAGTGGCTACCCTTCATTGCAGTGTGTGGGCTTCTCATTGCTCTGACTTCTCTTGTTGCTGAGCACAGATCTAGGTGCACAGGCTTCAGTAGCTGCAGCACATGGGCTTAGTAGTGCAGCTCCCAGGTTCTAGAGCACAGCCTCAATAGCTGTGGTGCATCAGCTTAGTTGCTCCCATGGCATGTGGAATCTTTCCAGATCAGGGATCAAACCAGTGTCTCCTGCATTGGCAGGCAGATTCTTTACCATTGAATCTTACCAGGGAAGTCCTTATATTGTAATTTTTAAAAACAGGCCAAAAAGCATTATTTTTTATATCATAAAATAATTTCATGAATTTATTTGTGCTTTTATAGGTCTATAAGAAGTATGTAAATAATATTTTTTGTTTTACTTTTTCACTCTAAATTGTTACATATAGTTAACTTATTTGTCATTTTCAATAGCTATGTATTTTCCATAGCGTTACTATGAACCTTAAATTCATATTGTTGAACATTAGGATTTCTTTGTCTTTATTTGTCTTTATATTTATAACAATTATTTTTTTCTCTTGATATATTTGTAAAGAATAGAATTGCTAGATTGAACCATATCTTATAACCTGGGAGTAAACTGATCCCCAGCAAGTTTCCATTATTTTTACTGCATTTAACATTATATAGTGTGCTTGCTTCCTATACCCTGGCTAATACTGGATGCTATCATTTGGATTTTTTGTGTGTTTAAAAAGTATGTAATAATTTCTTTAAAATATATTTTAGTAACCATATCTTTGGTCCCTTCTTTTTAGATATGATTTGTGACAACCTTAACATTTTAAATTTATTTCTTAAAAGTTTCCACTTTCCTATATTATAGTTTGTTTTGTTTCCTTCTGTATAACATGATAGTCAGTGTCCTTTGATTACCTGTGGAGTGATGTCTGGATATTAGCATTGCATTTTGGTGTAAATTCCTGATATTTTCACCAAAGTTTTAAATCCGTTCTTCTTAAGAGTCAGACACAACTGAGCGACTTCACTTTCACTTTTCACTTTCATGCACTGGAGAAGAATATGGCAGCCCACTCCAGTGTTCTTGCCTGGAGAATCCCAGGGACGGGGGAGCCTGGTGGGCTCCCGTCTATGGGGTCGCACAGAGTTGGACACGACTGAAGTGACTTAGCAGCAGATACTTAATACATATGTTTGCATTATTTTAATATTTCATTGTGTGAAATTTTCTTTTTCTTAAGAAAACATGAGAGAAGGAGGTGAGCCTGGCAGATACCTCAGCTAAAGCAGAGGTGGCTGTGGAGGCTTTTCTGAAGACTGTGGCCCTGCTCACTGTGGTGGTTTTGGAGCAGATCAAGGGCCCCAATGGAGTGGACCCAGAATCTGTCGTTCTTTCTTCTTCCTCTTGGTTTATTGGCCAAGGCAGTTCCTAAAAATAGACAAGAACCCTAAGATCTCAGTGGGTCTGAGGATGGACACTCTTATATATGTCTGTGGTTTCTTAAGTAGGCAGAACAGAGGGAAGAAAGTGACAGGCTAAAATCAGGGCATTGAGTTTTTAATTTGACCCAGTTTTATGTTCAAACATATATCATAAGTGACAAGTTATATTTTAGTTTGCTAATGAAATAGAAGCAGGACCAGGTCTTATTTAATTTTTTGTGAGTTAAAAAAGTTACCCAATAGCTAAATATTCTTACGGTAAAAATTTTAACTAACTAAATTATATAAAATAGTAAAAGGCCATATTCATCAACAATATTCATTGACAGTAATTGCTATTAACAATTTGTTTTTTATCTTTTTTATGCCTTTTATAATATATTTAACATATATAATGTATTTAGTATATTCAACCAATCCTAAAATATATAGATATATAGACAAACACACAGTCACATATAAGCACATAAATATTAAATATATCTAATATTTAGTATATGTATACATATATATATATGCATATATATATACTATATATATATAGGTTGAATATGTATTTCCTGAAACTTCAGATATATTTTTGACTGCCATTTGTTTTTTACTTGACTAGAAATCCATCTGTGAGAATGTTGCAAGAATAGTTCAAAACTGTAATGACTGGAGAGTGTTAAAACTGAATGCATGGTTATAGGTTATAACTTAGAAATTAATCAGATATAAAAGATACAAAGTGAAGGCTTTATTATACTTGTCTTCTTTTTCTTTATTATCCTTCAATTTCAGATTGTAATTTTAGTCAGATTAAACTTGAATCATTCAATAGAATTAATTTTGTTCAGCTTCAAATATATATAGATTGAGCCATTAATTTGTGCAACATCTGTTTGTTAGAGGTATACTCAGAAAATGCTCTACCCTGTGCCACTTCTTGGTATTATGCTGGTGGCACCAGACATAGAGTGGTGATATGAGCCCTCTAGATCTGCTGGTTCTTGATACTAGATAATTAAGTAAAAATGATTTGCTTAAAGTCTCAGGTGGACTGTGCTGTGGGGTCACATGGGCCACATTTAGGTTCTCAGGGATCAATTCTTCATTGGCTGAATTGTTGCTTTTTACTTTTGTTGTCAGTGTTACTGTGTCTGATACTTTTTCATAGCACTAAGACATATTCTGACCATTAAGTTTGTGAGATAAGTACCTCAGATTTGCGTAGGACTGTACTGCTAAAGAATGAAGAAATCTAGTAATTCGGATTAGAAGCAATAAAAACTCCTGGGTCTTCAGTTTACAAGGATGAGAAAAAGCAAATAGACACGGGGGCCAGCATAATCCTGTTTGACAATGAGCTTGGTGCTTTCTTTTATTGACCTCTTAAATAAAAACTTCGACTTTGGGATAAGTCATATATATTCAGTCCAGCTTTTAACATACTCTTTTAATGGGCACCCATTCCCTGAATCAGAGCTTGATTTTATATATTTTGTAGTGATGTTTACTAGGCATCAGCAAGGAAAGAACTCCTGCCTCAGATGATCTGGTTTTTTGTTTTTTAAGCATTTATTTATTTATGTTTATTTTTTTTTGGTCTTCATTGTTTGCGCGGGCTTCTCATTGCAGTGGTTTCTCTTGCTGCAGAGCTTTGGCTCTAGGCATGTGGGTTTCAGTAGCTGCAGCACACAGGCAGGCTCAGTAGTTGTGGTACACAGGCTTAGTTGCTCCATGGCATGCGGAATCTTCCTGGACCAGGGATTGAACCTGTGTCTCCTGTTTTGGCAGGTGGATTCTCATCCACTGTGCTACCATGGAAGTCCAGTGATCTAGTTTTGAATTCTTACTTTGCCATGTGGCATTAGGACAAGTGTCTTCAACTCTCAGAGCCTCAGTTACCTGTAAAGAAGTAATCAAATGAGACTCCATACTGGGAAGGAAACAAGCTGTCAGTTCTGATGTGCTCTACAAATATTAGCTATTTCTAGAACCAATATTGTTATTAAAGTTATTATTTCTCTTAAAGTCTCATTTGTTTCATTTTCTGGGGAGATCTTTCTCACTGATGGCATTGATGACCTCCCTATCTGTGCCATTAGATTACTAACAACACTGAGCTCTTTCAGACATTTCACTTGGCCTATGAGACTTGCTCAGCCTGTACATATGTTTATTTATTACTTATAACCTTGGCTCTTGCTGTAACATCCCCTTGGTGTTCTGACATTTTCACACTGGGTGGCAGTTTGGATCTTTAGAAAATGAGCAAACCAGAGAGACAGAATTGAAAAGCTGTACCGCCTTCTGTTTCTCTAACCCTATTTCAGTCTCACTTCTTTTTTTTCAGTTTCTTTTTATTTCTGTGATTCCAAAGATAGCAGAACTCACTTTCAATTCTTGGACCTCCCATTTTTATCTTAATTCCTGCTAAATGTAGGAATAATAAGCAGTAGCTGTCACTTTTTTTTTTTTTAGTGATGAGAACTAGCCAAAAACATATGAAAAAAAAAAGGAAAAGCCCATGATAGAGCATCATACCATGCATCCACATATTCTCGGTAGGAACGTATGGCTGAAAACAAACGATGTTCATGGAGGCCAGTAGTGCTGGGAACACTGCTGGGCTGGTGTCACAGAGCATTTGTGATCATGGGAGGTAAAGCCAGTCACTGTGCTCTGCTTCACATGTTTGTCACTTGTCCTCACAGTAGACCTAAGGGACAAGTGCTATTATGAATTCTGCATTTCCCTGAAGAGGAAAAGGAAGTTAAGAAATACACATGATTTACTCAAAGTCACATAGCTGGTAACTGGTGAAACAATGATTTGAACCAGCTCTGTCTGAACCTAGAAATAGTTTTTTACCACTGTGGTCTGGGCTTCATTAAAAAGTTGTGTTTTGTTGCTAATAATGGGTGAAGAATTGTTATTTCACTTCCTGTTTTCAGGTGACACTTTTGAGCCCTGATATGAGGAAGTCTATTTATGGCCAACAAAGGTAGGAGGTCATACCCATCACAGAAAGTGTTTTAAAAGGAGCATTGACAAAACAAGGCCTGGATGAAACTAATGAAGTAGAAGATTTATTTTAGAATTCCACACACTTTGCCACCTCTCTCCCTATCTTCCTCTGAATCATCATTTTATTTTACTTATTTTGGCCAAGTTGCATGGCATATAAAATGTGGGGTCTTAGTTCTCTGACCAGGGATTGAACCCGTGCCCCCCTGCAGTGGAAATGCTGAGTCCTAACCACTGGACTGCCACAGTGCACTGCCCTTTCTCATCATTTTAAATCATATGCTTATTTGAATGATTGTTTAATAATTACAGACTAAGTGTCAGGAGGACAGGTCTTGTATCCATCTTGTTTAGTATTATCCATCCAGTGTCTAGAACTCCTGGCACATAGTATGTTCTCAATGCATGTTTCTTGAATGTATGAATGAAAAGAAATTATTAAAAAATGAATGAATGATTTTAGAGAACATTTAGTCTGTGCCCCCCCCCCTTTTTTTTTACAGTTGTGGAAACTCAGTCTTACAGAGCGTAACTAGTACCTACTGAGTGGTTAATGTATTAATCATTATGTCCGTTCATTCAAGAAGCAGTTATAAAATAGTACTATGCTCAGGCACATTTCACAGGCTTGGGACAGGGTTGCTGCACTTTACCACTCCTTTCTTTTCATAAATTTTATTTTTAATTGGAGGATAATTGCTTTACAGTGTTGTATTGTTTTCTGCTGTACAAGAACATGAATCAGCTAAGAGTATATATGTATATCCCCTCCCTCTTGAACCTCCCTCCCACCCTTCCCCCCATCCCACTCGTCTAAGTTTCCACTCATTTCTGGACATTGTGATTCAGTTTTAATATGTCTGTCTTGAATGATATCTCAAGGGACCTATGAAAGATGCTGACAATATGATTCCTTTTCAGGCAAGATTGTCTTGGCTTAGCCCTGTACTAGTAACTGACACCTAAGCTCACACCTTTCTAGGGACAATCTTGGCAGGAATTTAATGATGGATGGAAGAGTTACTGCTTTCATGGAGCATTCATGGTAGCAGATAATGAATGCCTGAACAAAAATAGCAGTTGGTGATAACTATTAGGTTGAAAGTAATATAGGGGGATATGGTAGGGAGTGACAGGGTCCTGTAGGTTGGGTTGCTCCCTTTCTATTGAGGTGACATTTAAACCAAGATCTGTCATTCATTGATAAACCTAGACACTGTATTGAAAAGTAGAGACATTACTCTGCCAACAAAACTCTGTATAGTCAAGACTATGGTCTTCCCAGTGATCATATATGATTATGAGAGCTGGACTGTAAAGAAGGCAGAGCGCCGAAGAAATGATGCCTTCAAACTGTGGTGCTGGAGAAGACTCCTCAGAGTCCCTTGGACAACAGGGAGATTAATCTTAAGTCAACCTTAAGTCAGTCTTAAGAGAAATCAACCCTGAATACTCACTGGAAGGACTGATGCTGAAGTTGAAACTCCAGTATTTTGGTCATCTAATGTGAACAATTTCTTGTGATCCACACAGTCAAAAGGTTTTGGCGTAGTCAATAAAGCAGAAGTAGAAAGTTTTTCTGGAACTCTCTTGCTTTTTCGTTGATACAACGGATGTTGGCAATTTGATCTCTAGTTCCTCTGTCTTTTATAAGTCCAGCTTGAACATCTGGAAGTTCATAGTTCATGTACTGTTGAAGCCTGGCTTGGAGAATTTTGAGCATTACTTTGCTAGCATGTGAGATGAGTGCAATTGTGCAGGCACTCTTTGGCATGGCCTTTCTTTGGGATTTGAATGAAAGCTGACCTTTTCCAGTCCTGTGGCCACTGCTGAGTTTTCCAAATTTGCTGGCATATTGAGTGCAGCACTTTCACAGCATCATCCTTCAGGATTTGAAATAGCTCAACTGGAATTCCATCACCTCCATTAGTTTTGTTCATAGTGATGCTACTGAAGGCCCACCTGACTTCCCATTCCAGGGTGTCTGGTTCTAGGTGAGTGATCATACCATTGTGATTATCTGGGTCATGAAGATCTTTTTTGTTAGTTCTTCTGTGTATCTTCTGTGTATTCTTGCCACCTCTTCTGCTTCTGCTAGGTCCATACCATTTCTGTCCTTTATTGAGCCCATTTTTGCATGAAATGTTCCCAGTATCTCTAATTTTCTTGAAGACATCTCTGGTCTTTCCCATTCTATTGTTTTCCTCTATTTCTTTGCATTGATCACTAAGGAAGACTATCTTATCTCTCCTTGCTATTCTTTGGAACTCTGCATTCAGATGGGTATATCTTTCCTTTTCTCCTTTGCCTTTAGCTTCTCTTCTTTTCATAGCTATTTGTAAGGTCTCCTCAAACAACTATTTTGCCTTTTTGCGTTTCTTTCCCTTGGGGATGGTCTTGATCACTGCCTCTTGTACAATGTCACGAACCTCTGCCCATAGTTCTTCAGGCACTCTATTAGATCTAATCCCTTGAATCTATTTGTCACTTCCACTGTATAATCCTAAGGGATTTTATTTAGGTCAGGCCTGAATGGGCTAGTGGTTTTTCCTACTCAATTTAAGTCTGAATTTGGTAAGAAGGAGTTCATGATCTGAGCCAGTCAGCTTCTGGTCTTGTTTTTCCTGCCTGTATAGAGCTTCTCCATCTTTGGCTGCAAAGAATAGAATCAGTTTGATTTCAGTACTGACCATCTGGTGATGTCCATGTGTAGAGTTGTCTCTTGTGTTGTTGGAAGAGGGTGTTTTCTATGACCAGTGTGTTCTCTTGGCAAAACTATTAGCCTTTGTCCTGCTTTATTCTGTACTCCTAGGCCAAATTTGCCTGTTACTCCAGGTATTTCTTGACTTCCTACTTTTACATTCCCATCCCCTATAATGAAAGGGACATCTTTTTTGGGTGTTAGTTCTAAAAGGTCTTGTAGGTCTTCAAAGAACCATTTAATTTCAGCCTCTGGTCAGAGCATGGACTTGGATTATTGTGATATTGAATGGTTTGCCTTGGAAATGAACAGAGATCATTCTGTTGTTTTTGAGATTGCATTCAGGTACTGCATTTCGGGCTCTTTTGTTGACTATGAGGGGTACTCCAGTTCTTCTAAGGGATTCTTGCCCACAGTAATAGGTATAATGGTCATCTGAGTTAAATTCACCCATTCCAGTCCATCTGAGTTCGCTGATTCATAAAATGTCAATGTTCACTCTTGCCATCTCCTGTTTGACCATTTCCAGTTTGCATTGATTCATGGACCTAACATTCCAGGTTCCTATGCAATATTGCTCTTTACAGCATCAGACTTTACTTCCATCACCAGTCACTTCCACAGCTGGGTGCTGTTTTTGCTTTGGCTCTTTCTTTTCATTCTTTCTGGAGTTATTTCTCCACTGATCTCCAGTAGCATATTGGGCACCTACTGACCTGGGGAGTTCATCTTTCAGTGTTGTATCTTTTTGTCTTTTCTTACTGTTCATGGGCTTCTCAAGGCAAGAATACTGAAGTGATTTGCCATTCCCTTCTCCAGTGGACCACATTTTGTCAGAACTCTCCACCATGACCCATCTGTCTTGGGTGGCCTTACATGGCATGGCTCATAGTTTCATTGAGTTAGACAAGGCTGTGGTCCATGTGATCAGATTGGTTAGTTCTCTGTGATTGTGGTTTTCAGCTCTCTGATGGAGAAGGATAAGAGGCTTATGGAAGCTTCCTGATGGGAGAGACTGACTGAGGGGGAATCTGGGTCTTATTCTGATGAGTGGGTCCATGCTCAGTAAATCTTTAATCCAATTTTCTGTTGAAAGGCAGGGCTATGTTCCCTCCCCGTTTGACCTGAGACCAAACTATGGTGGAAGAAAAATAGAGGAAAACAATAGAATGGGAAAGACTAGAGCTCTCTTCAAGAAAATTAGAGATACTGGGAACATTTCATGCAAAAATGGCCTCAATAAAGGACAGAAATGGTATGGACCTAGCAGAAGCAGAAGATATTAAGAAGAGGTGGCAAGAATACATAGAAGAACTAACAAAAAAGATCTTCATGACCCAGATAATCACAATGGTATGATCACTCACCTAGAGCCAGACACCCTGGAATGGGAAGTCAGGTGGGCCTTCAGTAGCAACACTATGAACAAAACTAATGGAGGTGATGGAATTCCAGTTGAGCTATTTCAAATCCTGTGAAAGTGCTGTACTCAATATGCCAGCAAATTTGGAAAACTCAGCAGTGGCCACAGGACTGGAAAAGGTCAGTTTTCTTTCCAATCTCAAAAAAGGCAATGCCAAAGAGTGCTCAAATTACCACACAATTGCACTCATCTCACACGCTAGTAAAGTAATGCTCAAAATTCTCCAAGCCAGGCTTCAACAGTACATGAACTGTGAACTTCCAGATGTTCAAGCCGGATTTATAAAAGGCAGAGGAAATAGAGATCAAATTGCCAACATCCATTGTATCATCAAAAGAGCAAGTGAGTTCCAGAAAGACTTCTGCTTTATTGACTATGCCAAAGCCTTTGACTGTGTGGATCACCACAAATTGTGGAAAATTCTTAAAGAGATGGAAATACCAGACCACCTGACCTGCCTCTTGAGAAATCTGTATGTGGTTAGGAAGCAACAGTTAGAACTGGACATGGAAAAACAGACTTTTGAAATCCGGAAAGGAGTATATCAAGGCTGTATATTGTCACCCTGCTTATTTAACTTATATGCAGAGTACATCTTGAGAAATGCTGGGCTGGATAAAGCACAAGCTGGAATCATGATTGCCGGGAGAAATATCACTAACCTCAGATATGCAGATGACACCACCCTTATGGCAGAAAGTGAAGAAGAACTAAAGAACTTTTTGATGAAAGTGAAAGAGGAGAGTGAAAAAGTTGGCTTAAAGCTCAGCATTCAGAAAACTAAGATCATAGCGTCTTGTCCCATCACTTGATGGCAAACAGATGGGGAAACAGTGGAAACAGTGTCAGACTTTATTTTTCTGGGCTGCAAAATCACTGCAAATGGTGCCTGCAGCCATGAATTAAAAGAGGCTTGCTCCTTGTAAGAAAAGTTATGACCAACCTAAACAGCATATTGAAAAGCGAGACATTCCTTTGCCAACCTAGGTCCATATAGTCAAAGGTGTGGTTTTTCCAGTAGTCATGTATGGATGTGAAAGTTGGACTATAAAGAAAGCTGAGCACTAAAGAATTGATGCTTTTGAACTGTGGTGTTGGAGCGGACTCTTGAGAGTCCCTTGGACAGCAAGGAAATATACCCAGTCCATCCTGAAGGAAATCAGCCCTGAATATTCGTTCGTAGGACTGATGTCGAAGCTGAACTCCAATACTTTGGCCAACTGATTCGAAGTACTGACTCACTGAAAAAGACCCTGATGCTGGGAAAGATTGAAGGTGGGAGAAGGGGACAACAAAGGATGAGATGGTTGGATGGCATCACCGACTCAATGGGCATGAGTTTGAATAAACTCCAGGAGTTGGTGATGGACAGGGAGGCCTGGCATGCTGCAGTCCTTGGGGTTGCAATGAGTCAGACCCGGCTGTGTGACTGAACAACAACAATTGTCTTTCATTAGAAGGGAGCAGGCCATGCATCTAGGGAAAACAACAGGACAAACTTCGAAGGTTGATGTATGTGTTTGAGGGACAGCAAGAAGGGCTGAAGGGATGCTATGGAGTCATTAAGGAGAGTGGTAATGAAGGAGGAGAGGTTATTAGAGTCTTATTATAAAGAGTCTTAAAGGCTAGGATGAGATACTTTTCTTTTAATCTAATATGATAGCAAGCCTGTTGGAAGATTTTAAGTAGGTCAGAGTCAAATCTGAAATAATGTCATGGTATGTGGAGAATAGATTTGAGTATAGGAAGAATGAAAGCAGGGAGACTAGCTAGCTAGGAGGTCATGGTGGCAGTCCAGGAGAGAGGAGGTGGAGGTTTAGACCATGGTGGTAGCTGTAACAATAGAAGGGAATAGAATTTAGATTAATTTTGAAGATGTAGTCAACAGGATTTGCTAATGGATGACTATAAGGAGTGAAAGAGTGGAACAAAGGATAGAGCCTGGAGTATTGGGTTGATTAATAGAGGAACCTAATAGAGGAACCTAGATCTGGTTCCTCTAATAGGAAGGTAGGGGAGAGCTTATTTGTGGAAAAAATCAAGTTCTCTTTTGGACCTGTTTTGTTGGAGATGGGCTTCCCTGGGTGGCGCTAGTGGTAAAGAACCTGCCAATGTAGAAGACAGACACAAGTTTGTTCCCTGAATCAGGACTATCCCCTGAAAGAGACAGCGGCAACCCACTCCAGCGTTCTTCCCTGGAGAGTCCCATGGACAATGAAGCCTGGTGGGCTATATAGTCTGTAGTATGTTAGAGATACTGTAAGATAACTGTTAGTGTCTTACAGTATCTCTAACATACTATATAATATCTCAACAGGATTGGAAGGAAGAAAGAATGTTTTATAAGAAATAGCATAAGCTGAGGAAGTACATAGCAGAGGAGGGAAAGACATATCAGTTCATTGTGGCTGGAGCATGTTTTTGAAGGGAGGAGTAGAAAAATATGATGAAAAATGTAGAATACATTCTTTTTGCACTTTGATCCTTGTTAGAATCTAACATTCATATTAAATGGAATATGTAGGGAGACATTAAGCCATCAGATTATTTGATGTAAGGTTGATTATTTTGTACATTTGAGATAACAAAAAGTACCCTCATTCAAGTTCATCTCACAAGTAAAGTTAAGAGTCACTAAACAGTAAAGTTTCCTGACTGACTACAATTATTTTTTTGATGGTGCTCTTGGTCCAAACCACTGTGTAGCACCTTCTTTGTAGGCAAGGGTGTCTAAGATGGTAGCTTTTCTGTCCTTTAGCTCAGTGATTCTTAATCATATTGCACCTGAAATGATCTTTTGGTGATGAGTATTTTATATTATCCTTTTGACCATATTGAAATAATATTCATCAGTAATATGTGCTATGCTGTCTCTTCAGTTGTGTTTGACTGCAGTCCCATAGACTGTAGCCCAACAGGGTCCTCTGTCCTTGGGATTTTCTAGGCAAAATACTGGAGTATATTGCTTCCTTCAGGGGATCTTCCCCACCCAGGGATCAAATCTGCATCTCTCGTGTCTCCTGCACCGGCAGGCTGGTTCTTCACCACCTGCGAAGCCCCACAGATAATATAACCAACTTTATATGCTCACTGCAAACAATCTGTGTAATACTCAGCCATAATATAAAGGAGAAGTACAAAGAAAAGCGATTTAGAATAAAATGAGATGTATACTAACATGTAAATGTTGAGCAAGGTATAGTATTTGGTATATAGTATTTATAGTATTCAGATTTGTAGTATTTGTAGTATTCACAGTGCCGAAAGGATCTTGGTAAAGATTTAGACAAAGCAAAATACAGTTGTTCCTTAGTTTTCATGGTACCTGCATTCCTGAAAATTCAGTGTATTTTTAAATTGTGCAAAAAAAAAATGCTTTGTGTTTATATGTAACAGTTAGGTTCCAGGCTCAGATAATTGTAAAACGGTTTTCTTGCCTGAAAGAATGTCTGTAGGATGTTAGAAAGTTATGCAGGAGTGCCTTGGGCATTGCAAGACACCCTGACCTCTGGTTCCTGCCCTTGAAATTTCCCCACAGATTTACAAAATGTTCCTGGGGTTGGTATCAGTCCTGCTGAGAGCCACAGCTCTGGCTTTTCTCTAGGCTACTGGGACACTGACATTCCTGCACCACAGAATCTACTGAACCCTAGTCTACACTGTAACCTTTGGGTGAACAGCATTGTCTACCTTGTTCCTGCTCTATCCCTAGGACCTGGCCCATGGTATGTCCTTAGAAAACATTTGTCAAAGTGAAGAATGGAAGGATGGATGGATGGAAAGAGATGTTCTTTTTTATTTTATTTTGGGGAGCCCGTTTAGATCAATGCTTGGGAAGGCATTTGAAAATCATGCCTGAGATAAAAAGTAGTGGAAGACATTGCCTCTTGAATACCAGGTGCTGTGATCAAAATATCTGTTTTTATCTGAGTGTCATCTCTGCCATCAACGGTCCAACTTTTATTTTGTTTAAATGATGTAGATAACATCATTTTCAGAATATATATCTACTCATGCATTTTCTCCTTTATTTGTAGTGTGGCAAGAGTTGGCCTACTATGAAGAAAACACACGGGACTTTCTCTTCCCTGAGCCACGGCTGACACCTTCGCACCCTGGGATGTGTAGGGAGGTGCTCATGAAGACAGTTGAAGGTTTCCCAGTAAGTGACCGGTGCCTAGCTGGGCTTCTGTTGGGAAAGGGATTCTTGGAACTTGAATGTTTTATTGCTAATAGGACCTGTTTGTGGGCAGATCACTTCATCTTGGTTAGTGCCCCTTTATTCTCTTTAGCAGCCCTGATGAGATGCCCACTCAAAGTACTAAATGATGCCGATTCCCACTATTGATCTGAGACGTGGGAGTCTTGTCTGACCAGGCTAAGTCACTGCCATATTCACATTATCACATAGTTATAAAAGGCTTACTTCTTTCACCTCCTCTTTTTTTTTTTAATTTAGATATTTTTAAAGTATAGTTGCTTTATAATGTGTTAGTTTCTGGTGTACAGCAAAGTGATTCAGTTATATATATATATGATATATATTATTATTCAGTTATATATATATGTAATAATATACACTGTTATATATTCTTTTTCACATTCTTTTCCATTATGGTTTATTACAGAATATTGAATATAGTTCCCTGTGCTATACTAGGACCTTGTTGTTCATTTTATATATAGTAGTTTGTATCTGCTAATCCCAAACTGTTAATTTATCCCCCCTCACCTCTCTTTCCCTGTGGTAACCATAAGTTTGGTAACCATATCTCTGTTTTATCATCTCCTCTTAATGCAGACTAACTGAAAGACGTAGCATCAGTTTATTTAATCATAGCTATTGTTTTAGTAACAGTAACAGTAAAATAGAGTAGTGCTGCCTGTGTGTGTGTGCTCAGCTGCTCAGTTATGTCCAACTCTCTGTGATGCTGTGGACTAAAGGGCTCCTCTGTCCATGAGATTATTCAGGCAGGAATACTAGAGTGAGTTGCCATTTCCTTCTCTGGGGGATCTTCTCAACTCAGGGATCAAACCCGCATCTCCTACACTGGCAGGTGGACTTGCTTTGGTTTTTTTCATGTGATATCTTATTTTCTTCATAACTGTTCTTAAGTCAGCCAAGGCAGGTATTATGGTCTCCACTTAATGGAGGGGAAACTGACAAGAGGTTCACAGGCTGATATTTTAAAAATTTATTTATTTTTAATTGAAGGATAACTGCTTTACAGTGTTATGTTGATTTCTGCCATACATCAACATGAATTAGCCATAGGTATACATTTGTCCCCTCCCTCTTGAACCTCTGTCCCACCTCACACCTTCTAGACTGTCACGGAACACTAGGTTCAGCTCCTATGTCATACAGCAAATTCCCACTGGCTATCTATTTTATATATGGTAAAGTATATGTTTCAATGCTACTTTCTCAGTTCGTCCCACCCTTTCTTTCCCCTGCTGTGTCCACAGATCTCTTCTCTATGTCTGTGTCTCTGTTTCTGCCCTACAAATAGGTTCATCAGTACCATTTTTCCAGATTCTGTATATATTCATTGATATATGATATTTGTTTTTCTCTTTCTGATATACTTCATTCTGTATAACAGGCTCTAGGTTCATCCACCTCAAGCACTGACTCAAATTCATTTCTTTCTATGGCCGAGTAATATTCCATTGTATAAATGTACCATAGCTGCTTTATCCATTCATCTGTTGATGGACATCTAGGTTGCTTCCATGTCCTGGCTATTGTAAACAATGCTGCAATGAACATTGTGGTACATGTGACAGACTGATATTATTGAGGGATCTTAAAAGATATGGCAGTTACGAGTATGGCAGTTACTGTTTCGGGGGCATTATCTGAACCCAAGTTCAAAATATTAATTTTGTTATTATCTGGGATGATTTTTAACATTGCAGAAACTCTGAAAGTTTTCTCTACTTTTATGTCCCTTGAATGACCTCTCTTTTAAGGGCTACATCTTTGTAAATTATAAAAAGCATATTTAATACTCAACTTTTCTGTTACTACTCCATGAGTGGCTATTATTTTAATTTAGTGAGTTGTTATTGTCTCCATTTGAGAGTTCTGTGCAGAATAGATGGCATGCAGAACCCCTGTTTCTATGTTGTTTATGATGACAGGACTTCTAGTTCTGATACTTCAAACACCAAGCATTCATCAAAAGTACTCCCTGGGAACTAAGATCTTGCAAGCTGTGCTGCATAGTCAAAAAAAAAAGTTCTCCTAATCAGAATTCCTGATGGCATAACTTTAAGCCCTCCATAATCTTTGAAGATCTGGTGAATATCACTGACGTCATTTTTTTTTTTCCCTCAGAGATGTTCTTTGTGTATCACTTATATCCATGGTACTTGTGAGATGCTTGCTTTTATTATTTTGAATTATTGAGATTTTGCTCTTCAGAAGCAGAAAGGGGATTAAAAACTGGTGAGAATTAGGTGGGAGATACTCTTTACATTAATTTGATTTGCCCAAGTTTTCTATTAAATAAATTCCATTTGCAAACATTGGGCTGGTATCCAGCTAAGTATCAAGACAAGAAGAAAGACACTTTCTCATATTTTCCCAGATGTTATCTCTGTTTAACTTTATAGGCATAATTAGGAAGAAGAACCTACAGGAAGTTTTATTTGTAGTTATTCATAAATGCAGGTAATCATAAGAGAAAGAGCTTTAACATTGTTGAGGAAGATCTTCATGCATTAGAGGTAAAGTATCAGTTCTTTCAATGAAGTTAAAGTATATTTTAAACAATTTGTGAAGAGATAGAGAGCTCAATTTCTCTCAAATATTCTATAAGGAAAAATAAAACAAATTCCTGAAGTTTTACTAACGGCTGATATTCATTGCATTCTCACTAGATGCCAGGCCCTGTGTTGAGTATTGTCTTATTTAATCTTTTTTAACCCTGCAAGCTGGCTACTATTAGTTTCCTCATTTTAGGCATGGGGAAGCTGGTATGGAGAATTTATAAAGGGTACTCAGAGTCACAGAACTGGTAAGCAGTGGATCTAGGATTCTCACACTGGTCTGTTGTGCTTTGAAGTTTGCACTCAATCACTGCCTTATGCTAATTCTCTCATTTTTATTTCAGCCCAGGGTCCAATTTCTTTTCATTAATGTTATAGGACATGAGAATAAATGACACGGGAAGGTCAGACAAATTATTCACTTCATTTATTTTCTGTTATTAGTTCATTAAGAATTAGATTTATTTTCTCCAGTACAATGTGACTTTTTCTTTGTACTTTCATATTTTTTTTCATTTCACTTGTTACCCTAACAGCCTTTCTTTCCTCCTTTTCCTGCTGAGGTCAAGAATATTGAGGGGAGATTATAATCTGTGTTTTTTGGTTGTTGTTGTTAGGTAAAGACTGAATTTGTAAACTAGGCAGAAAGAATATTGTTTTTAATTATTAATTTTTAGTTAATATTTTTAATTTTTCCTTAGTGTTTAGGTACTCTGAGTACCCTTTATAAATTTTTCCTTAGTGATTCTAAAAATATCCTACTATTAAATCCAATTATTGACCTAACCATCATTACCACCATCCCATTGCTAAGGGGATTGCACAGGATATAGTCTGTAAATTTCAGCTCTAAACCGTTATGCTAAAATGAGTACTTATATGAAAAAGAAAATACATTCCTCCTTATTGTCTATAAGTCACCGCCAGGAGTTGAGGTTAAATAGGTGAACAAGATTGCATTACAGACTGAGGGTTCCTTACTGTTAGGGGACCCTCCTCCTCCTCTCTGGGCTAAGTGGAGCGTCATGTAGACTGGCTAAGTATAGACTCGGGTTATCTGGGTTCAAGCCCAGTTTTGTCACTCAGTGGCTGTGTGATCTTGGGTAAATTACTTATCTCCGTGTACCTTAGTTTCTTCCTCTGTAAAATGGGACTGATAATAGTTCTTCCCTTATAGGGTTATTATGAGAGTTGAATGAGGTAATATATGTATGTGTGTGTGTTAGTCACTCGGTGGTCTCCGACTCTTTGCAACCCCATGGACGGTAGCCCTCTAGGCTCCTCTGTCCATAGGATTCTCCAGGCAAGAATACTGGAGTAGGTTGCAAATTCCTTCTCCAAGGGATCTTCCCCACCCAGAGATTGAACCCGGTATCCTGCATCTTTGGCATCGCAGATGGATTCTTTACCACTGAGCAACCAGGGAAGCCCAAAGCAACTATACCCCAATACAAGTGTTTTAAAAATGGCATTGTTAACTATGTCACATTGTTGTACATTCCATTTCTAGAACATATTCATTTTGCCTAACTGAAATTTTATATCCTTTGACTTTACTTTTCCCTTTTCCCCTCATCCTCCAGCTCATGGCAACCAGCATTCTATTAGCTGTTTCTTTGAGTTTGACTATTTCAGATTCCACATATAAGTGAAATATGCAGTGTTTATCTTTTTGTGTCTGGCTTATTTCATTTAGTATAGTGTCCTCTAGTTTCTTCTGTGCTGTCACAAATGGCAGGATTTCCTTCTCTTTAAAGGCTGAATAATATTCTATTATATAATATGTATATATATATTTGTTAGGTATATATTTTAGACAATGTGTGTAGATTATGCTGGCTACACAAAAGAGCATTTAGGTTCTTGGATAATTTCACATTAGGATAGGATGAGTAAAGACCTTCTTTTCAATAATTTTATTTTTTTCTTTTATTTTCAGGGCATTGCTCCTAAAATAGAGTTTTCTACAAGGACAGCCATCAGAGAACGTGTGTTTCTGCATAGAAACAGATTTTTTGTAAGTATAATAAAGAATCCAGAGATAGAAATGTCAGGGATTTCTCTACAAATTTAAAGAATTTCAACCTCAGCTTGGGTTACCAAGTTTAGATGCAACTGGACAGACAGAAACCTGGAGACTTATTGCTAGGTTTGAATTTATATAGTCAAATTTCTTGTTCAGCCTGTCACATTAGAGTGATGATGTTTGGCAGGTATTCATCATGGCATAATTGGTGGAACAGCATGATCCAGAAGCTACAGTCACAAGCTTGACCTGTAGTCTAGTTAGTTTTTGTTGTTGTTGTTTTATAACATTTACTCTTGATTTTATCAACAGTAGTGTTTCCTTCTTTCTTGTGCTGAGGCTGAAGGTCAGAGTTGTATTTGGGGCCCCCTCTTTGGTAACAGTGAGGGTTCTTTTTTTTTTTTGGTAACAGTGAGAGTCTTGGGGCATTCTTGAGCACTACCTTCATTTTGCTTGTTCAGCCCTGATTTCCCCTTCACACTAATTTCTTCCTGTTTTTATTTTACCCCGTTGCCCATAATTTTGCAACCATGCAAAATCCTTTCTAAAATGATACAGAGAATTAATGAATATAGTTTGTAGACCTCACATGGGGTCCTAGAATAAACCTTGAAAATGTGAGCTTTGGATTTAGGGGTACTGAAGAAGCAGGGTCATTAATCTGTGCAAATCCATTAATCCCCTGAGCACTGTAACTCATCAATGGAAAACCAGTGATTAATTTTCAGGAAGGCAATAGCTGCTTTTTAGTCTCTTCTTATTTACTCACTGTTTTCTCCAGTCTGTTTAAATTTGCCCAGTGACTTTTCAGTTTATTGCTCTTTTTCTTCCATTCCATTTTGTTAATCTTGTTTTAATCTCGTAATGTGCAGATCTTGTGTGATCTCTCTCCTTCTCTAGTCTGGCAGTCTTCCTCTAGCGCCGTCTAGTGGTGGAGCCTAACAGAACAGCTAGGAAAGCAGAAGGGGATTTGCAGTGGCGGGTTCAGTATCATAAAATTGAGTATAGAAAGGTGGGTTTGGAGCTGAGAGAAAAGTGCTTACTCACCAGTATAGCTGGCTTCTAATTTTTTAATTGTTCTAAAAATTTCCATAGCTATACATACAGCCATACTTTTTCCTTAAAATAAATTGCTTGAGGTGAAATTGCTGAACCCAAGTATATGCCAAATTCTCTGTCTCCCTCTCTCGCTGTATTTGTGTATCTGTCAATCATCTGATGGGGCATGGAGGTGTCTGATACTTTCCAGCTTTCTCATAATACAAATAAAACTCACTTTAAATTTCTTTTTTTAAAAAATTTTAATTAAAAAAAAAAAAAAAAATTTTGTTACATTTTGGCTGCACTGAGTCTTGGTTGGTGCATGTTGGATTCTCATTGTGGTGGCTTCTCTTGCTGCAGAGCATGGGCTCTGGGGCATCTGGGCTCAGTAGCTACGCATGGGCTTAGTTGTTCCGTAGCATGTGGGATCTTCCTGGACCAGGGGTCAAACCCATGTCCCCTGCATTGGCAGCTGGATTCTCAACCACTGGACCACCAGGGAAGTTGCAAATCTCACTGTTAATAATTTAAATCTACTAGTGATACTAAGCTGACCGGAAGAAAAATTTTAAAATGCCCTTCCCTGAGTTCACGTTTTATAAATCTGAGATGTTAAATCTTCTACCTTAGTTCAGTTAAATACAGTTATATTCTGATTGAGCTTTCTGCTTTAAAAATATTGTCTCTTCTTTGGGTTTCAGGAAGAAAGATGTAAGTCACGAAGGCCTTTATCTACACCAAATGGACCAAAATTCCCCTTGAGTTGTGTAAAGATGAAACCAAGGGAGAGTAATCTCGACAGAGTGTCCCCAGGCATGCAGTCCCGGCCACTCTCTCCATATTGCACCAGGCGTTTCTTCCAGGACCAGCCAGCTCAGCTGAACCTTGGATATACTTTCAAAATACCTGGAGAAAGAAAACCTCCGTTTGTAGTAAGACACGTGAGCCTAAAATTATTTTTCAGAGTCCTTTGGAATGGTAAGGGTGTGAATGAGGATGGAATAAAGGAAGGTTGAGCCATGATAACAGATGTGTAAGTAAATAAATAGAGGAAATAAAATTTAATAATAATTATGATTAAATTATGTTCATTTCCTAGAGTTATTTTCAGGAAACTCCTATAAAGATGTCTTGTACAGAGGACTTGCTGAGTAAATGTCTGCTATCCCTATTTTTAATTTTAAAATTAAAAATAAATTTAATTATTAATAGTGTTATCTCCATACTATAGTGGCATAACCTGCCACTATCCAGGAAGATCAATGAACTGACAGTAGTAGAAGATTCATATCAAAGGCTGGCACATACTCTGTACAAATCTGAAACTAAAGCCTCATCAGTTTTAAGAAAACTGCTTGAGTTTTCATAGTAAGATCATTGTTCAGTGGCCAGCTTTTTAAAATATATATATATTTATTTGGCTGCCTCCAGTCTTGGTTGTGGCATGCGAGCTCTTTGTTGAGTCATGAGGGATCTTTTCATTGTGGTGCATGGACTCTCTAGCTGCAGTGCATGGGCTTAGTCGTTCCATGGTATGTGGGATCTTAGTTCCCTGACCAGGGATCAAACCCGTGTCCCCTGCACTGCAAGGCGGATTCTCTACCACTGCACCATTAGGGAATTCACCGGGCCGCACTTTAAGAGTAGGAAACATGTGGCTGCAGGAAGAAGTAATGATATGCCATAGTCAAAGTCCTTAATTAAAGTTATATTAGATTTAGCCATCAGGAAGTAGTGGGCAAATTTAACCACACTTGTTTTCATAGTCTTAATTTTTTTTGACTACTATAAAAGTAAAGGAAAATACAGAAGAGTTATGAAAAAAAATTACCCATAGGTTCACTAGAATAATAAAATCATTGTTTAATTTGATACATTTTCTTTTGACTTTTTTTGATATTCATAAGGCCTTATTTTTTCCCACAAAATTATACTGTGTATGCAGATTCATTTCTTTACAGTTACATGTTTTTATTATGTTAAAAACACTTCTAGCATTAGTTCCTGTTTTTCTTTTTTTAATTTATTTATTTTAATTGGAGGCTAATTACTTTACAATATTATAGTAGTTTTTGCCATACATTGACATGAATCCACCATAGGTGTACATGTGTACCCCATCCTGAACACATCCTATCAATAATAATATGTGTACTGGTGTTTTTCTTTTTTTTTTTTAAAGTTAATTAATTTATTTTACTTTACAATATTGTATTGGTTTTGCCATACATTGACTTGAATCCACCATGAGTGTACATGTGTTCCCCATCCTGAATCCCCCTCCCACCTCCCTCCCCATCCCATCCCTCTGGGTCATCCCAGTGCACCAGCCCCGAGCACCCTGTATCATGTATCAAACCTGGACTGGCGATTTGTTTCACATATGATATTTTACATGTTTCAATGCCATTCTCCCATATCATCCCTCCCTCGCCCTCTCCCACAGTCCAAAAGACTGTTCAATACATCTGTGTCTCTTTTGCTGTCTCACGTACAGGGTTATCGTTACCTTCTTTCTAAATTCTGTATATATATCCGTTAGTATACTGTATTGGTGTTTTTCTTTCTGGCTTACTTCACTCTGTATAATAGGCTCCAGTTTCATCCACCTCATTAGAACTGATTCAAATGCATTCTTTTTAATAGCTGAGTAATATTCCATTGTGTATATGTACCACAGTTTTCTTATCCATTTGTCTGCCAGTGGACCTCTAGGTTGCTTCCATGCCCTGGCTATTGTAAACAGTGCTGCAATGAACATTGAGGTACATGTGTTTCTTTCAATTCTGGTTTCCTCAGTGTGTATGCAGTGGGATTGCTGGGTTGTATGGCAGTTCTATTTCCAGTTTTTTAAGGAATCTCCACACTGTTCTCCATAATGGCTGTACTAGTTTGCATTCCCACCAACAATGTAAGCGGGTTTTCTTTTCTCCTCACTCTGCAGCATTTATTGTTTGCAGACTTTTTGATAGCAGCCATTCTAACCAGCGTGAGATGGTACCTCATTGTGGTTTTGATTTGCATTTCTTTAATAATGAGTGATGTTGAGCATCTTTTCATGTGTATGTCTTCTCTGGAGAAATGTCTGTTTAGTTCTTTGGCCCATATTTTGATTGGGTCATTTATTTTTGTAGAATTGAGCTGCAGGGGTTGCTTGTATATATTTGAGATTAATTCTTTGTCAATTGCTTTGTTTGCTATTATTTTTTCCTGTTCTGAAGGCTGTCTTTTTACCTTGCTTATAGTTTCTTTCTTTATGCAAAAGCCTTTAAGTTTAATTAGGTCCCACTTGTTTATTTTTGCTTTTATTTCCATTACTCTGGGAGGTGAGTCATAGAGGATCCTGCTGTGATTTATGTCAGTGTTTTGCCTATGTTTTCCTCTAGGAGTTTTAGTTTCTGGTCTTACATTTAGATCTTTAATCCATTTTGAGTTTATTTTTGTGTATGGTGTTAGAAAGTATTCTAGTTTCATTCTTTTATGGGTGGTTGACCAGTTTTCCCAGCACCACTTGTTAAAGAGATTGTCTTTTCTCCATTGTATATTCTTGCCTCCTTTGTCAAAGATAAGGTATCCATAGGTGCATGGATTTATCTCTGGGCTTTCTATTTTGTTCCATTGATCTATTTTTCTGTCTTTGTGCTAGTACCATACTGTCTTGATGACTGTAGCTTTGTAGTATAGTCTACAGGCAGGCAGTATAGTCTGAAGTCAGGCAGATTGATTCCTCCAGTTCCATTCTTATTTTTCAAGATTGCTTTTGCTATATGAGGTTTTTTGTATTTCCATACAAATTGTGAAATTATTTGTTCCAATTCTCTGAAAAATACTGTTGGTAGCTTGATAGGGATTGCATTGAATCTATAGGTTGCTTTGGGGTAATATACTCATTTTTACTATATTGATTCTTCCAATCCATGAACATGGTATATTTCTCCATCTATTTGTGTCATCTTTGATTTCTTTTATCACTGTTTTATAGTTTTCTATATATAGGTCTTTTGTTTCTTTAGGTAGATCTATTCCTACATATTTTATTCTTTTCATTGCAATGGTGAATGGAATTGTTTCCTTAATTTCTCTTTCTGTTCTTTCATTGTTAGTGTACAGGAATCAAGGGATTTCTGTGTGTTAATTTTATATCCTGCAACTTTTCAATGAATATAGTTCCTGTTTTTCATGAACTCTGTTCCATATTGTAGTTCATTTATTCTCCAGGATGTTAATGATTGATATTATTGTCAAGTTGATAATTTGACTCAGAATTACCTGTGTGATGTTTGTATATTAGACACAAGAAATGAAACATGGTAAATCCCAAAGTCAAGGTGCTTTTCAGATGACTGGTTATAGCATTGGTTTGCAGGTAGAATGGAGATGTTGTTTGGCTAGAAAATACAGGATAGGTGTTTTCTTCAGGTAACCTGTAAAAATGTCTGGCAAAATCTAGCACTCTAAACATAGTTTCATACAAATATTGTTAAATTGAGTATATTGTGTCTGATTTATTCTATTTGATATATATTTTAATAAAATATACAACTTTAGTGTATACCATTATGAACTAAATAACCTTAAAATGTTGGAAGTTTTCTTAAGGAATTAAAATTTACATGCTACTTTTATTTAACAAATTCATATACAGTCTTTACTATGTGCCAAGCTCTTTCCTAAGGGCTTATAGATATTAACTCTTTTATTTAGCTAGATTTCCTGATGATATCTGATGTTTAAGTAGAAAAATTAAAATGTAGAGGACCTGATGTTGTCAAGATTGTAAATTCTAATAAAATTATTTCTTGTAGTAGAATGAAGAATAATAGTATAACATGACTTCTTGACATTAAAAAAAAAAACACAAAGTTTTTACAAAGAAAATTAAGCAACTGTATGTCATAGACATTCTAGAAGGGTCTCTATTTCAAGTATTTTGACCTGTTGATCATGTTGTTGAATGTAGGAAAATGTGGTCACCTTAACTAAAATAATACAGTCACCAGTGTTCTTTTTTTCAAGGATATAGACACTCAGACTGAAAGGGGATGTGGAAGGCTGAAAGATCACCTTATGAAAATTCCTTGTCTTCAGGGAGGACCCCACCTAGGCCACTACTGCTCAGAATATGAAGCTATCCTGTTTTAAAAGAATGTTAAACAAACTCCACTTGCTCTTTACTGGCCTTACCAGTGATTAGAATATGATCTGTGTCATATTAGCCCATATCTTTGTGTTCTAACCTCAGTGAAAGTAGGGACAAACAGGTTTGGTTATAACATTTTATATACTCAGAGGCTGTGATTTAATCTGTACTCAACCTTCTCTTTTCTCACCTGCATGACTGTGATTGAAGGGGAGAAAGGTATTACAGGGAATGAGGAGAGATTAATACAAGCTACAGTGGGTTCAGGTCTCATTCCTTTCCTTTCAGGTGGACAGTGCAAAGCCCTTTGGTGAGAACAGTTCACAGCATCATTCCCAGAAGTCTAGAAGAAAACCTAACTTTTCAACCTTTCCATTTCCAGTGAGAAGAGGTATTTGATTTTCTTGTTACTCCTGTGTAGTATCCCCATGGGAACAAATGCATCCTACCTCTAAGTCTTCTTTCATTCTGAGGAATCACACATTTGTCTGGAAACTCAGGGCCTAATTCTCAGGTGCCCTGTCACTGGGAGTTTCCAGGGAGGGGGTTCCCACGAGCAGAGTCATCAGCAGAGATGCCTTCTGTTTCAGAGTTTCCCTAGGAGGAACTGGGGAGACTTCCCCCAAGGAGTGTCACCACTGAGTGTGTTCTGGTTGTGACTGTTGGAAAAGCAGAGAATATCTTGTCTTGAGGGGATCTCCTTGAAAAGGCACCACAGATAGCTAACAAATAAGACTTGCCATTTCTTAGGATAGGATGCAGTAAGGAGTTGATGGAGATCAGGAGAGGCAACACTTCTTTTACAAGATTGCATGTCAGCAAGGAGGAGAGCCAGTTCTCTCTGAAACAGTGAGGTTAAGGCAGGGGATCTCAGACATTTAGATTTCAGGACCCTTTTATGCTAAGTATTATTGAGAGCCACACTGAGCTTTTCTGTATGTGAATGATATCTATCAACAATTAGCATTAGACATTAAACTTAGGAATTTATAAAACACAAGAATATACAAGCACACATTAGCCATCAGAGTGGTGATATCATGACATATCATATAGCTTTTGGAGAACTGTGTTATATAGTCATAAAAGAATGAGAATGAAAAAGACAGAATATGTCTTACTATTAGGAGAATAGTTTTGACCTTGCAGAGTTCCTAAAAGGTCTTGGGGACCCATGGGGAGGCCCTGGATCATACATTAAGAATTTCTAGGTTAAGACATCCTCTTGGTGGTCTGTTCATTTCCAAGGCAAACCATTCAGTATCACAGTAATCCATGCCTATGCCCCAACCACTAATGCCAAAGAAGCTGGAGTTGAACGGTTCTATGATGACCTATAAGACCTTCTAGAACTAACACCAAAAACAGATATCCTATCCATGATAGAGGACTGGAATGCAAAAGCAGGAAGAGATACCTGTAACAGTCAAGTAGCAAGCAAGTTTGGTTTTGGAGTAGAAAATGAAGCAAGGCAAAGGCTAACAGAGTTACAACAAGAGAACACACTGGTCATAGCAAACACTCTCTTCCAACAACACAAGAGATGACTCTACACATGGACATCACCAGATGGTCAATACAGAAATAAGATTGATTATATTCTTTGCAGCTGAAGATGAAGAAGCTCTGTACAGTTAGCAAAACAAGACCGGGAGCTGACTAAGGCTCAGATCATGAACTCCTTATTGCCAAATTCAGACTTAAATTGAAGAAAGTAGGGAAAACCACTAGACCACTCAGTATGACCTAAATCAAATCCCTTAGGATTATACAGTGGAAGTGACAAATAGATTCAAAAGATTAGATCTGATAGAGTGCCTGAAGCACTATGGATGGAGGTTCGTAACATTGTACAGGATGCTGTGATCAAAACCATCCCCAAGAAGAAGAATTACAAAAAGATAAAATGGTTGTCTGAGGAGGCCTTACAGATAGTTGTGAAAAGAAGAGAAGCTAAAGGCAAAGGAGAAAAGGAAAAATATACCCATCTGAATGCAGAGTTCCAAAGAATAGCAAGGAGAGATAAGAAAGCCTTCCTCAGTGATCAGTGCAAAGAAATAGAGGAAAACAACAGAATGGGAAAGACTAGAGATCTCTTCAAGAAAATCAGAGATACCAAGGGAGCATTTCATGCAAAGATGGACACAGTAAAGGACAGAAATGGTATGGACTTAACAGAAGCAGAAAATATTAAGAAGAGGTGGCAAATACACAGAAGAACTATGCAAAAAAGATCTTAATGACCCAGATAACCACAATGGTGTAATCACTAACCTATAGCCAGACATCCTAGAATGCAAAGTCTAGTGGGTCTTAGGAAACATCACTATGAACAAAGCTAGTGGAGGTGATGGAATTCCAGCTGAGCTATTTCAAATCCTAAAAGATGATTCTTTGAAAGTGCTGTACTCAATAGCTAGCAAATTTGGAAAACTTAGCAGTGGCCACCGGACTGGAAAATGTCAGTTTTCATTTCAATCCCAAGAAAGGCAATGCCAAAGAATGTTTAAACTACCACACAATTGCACTCATCTCACATGCTAGCAAAGTAATGCTCAAAATTCTCCAAGCCAGGCTTCAACAGTACATGAATCGAGAATTTCCAGATATTCAAGCAGGATTTATAAAAGGCAGAGGAACCAGAGATTAAATTGCCAGCATCTGTTGGATCATAGAAAAAGCAAGAGAGTTCCAGAAAAACATCTACCTGTGCTTCATTGACTATGCCAAAGCCTTTGTGTGGATCACAACAAACTGGAAAATTCTTCAAGAGATGGGAACACCAGACCACCTGACCTGTCTCCTGAGAAATCTGTATGTCTGTCAAGAAGCAACTGTTAGAACCATACATGAAACAATGGACTGGTTCCAAACTGGGAAAGGAGTACATCAAGGCTGTATATTGTCACCCTACTTGTTAATTTATATGCAGAGTACATCATGTGAAATGCTGGGCTGGAAGAAGGACAAGCTGGAATCAAGATTGCTGGGAGAAATATCAATAACCTCAGATATGCAGATGACACCACCCTTATGGCAGAAAGTTAAGAGGAACTAAAGAGCCTCTTGATGAAAGTGAAAGAGGAGAGTGAAAACCTGGCTTAAAGTTCAACATTCAGAAAACTAAGATCATGGCATCCAGTCCCATCACTTGATGGCAAATAGATGGGGAAACAACGGAAACAGTAACATACTTTCTTTTCTGGGCTCCAAAATCACTGCAGTTGGTGATTGCGGCCATGAAGTTAAAAGACACTTGTTCCTTGGAAGAAAAGCTATGATAAACCTAGACAGCATATTAAAAAGCAGAGACATTACTTTGCTGACAAAGATTGTCTAGTCAAAGCTATGGTTTTTCCAGTATTCATGTATGGATGTGAGAGTTAGACCATAAGGAAAGCTGAGCACCAAAGAATTGATGCTTTCGAACTGTGGTGTTGGAGAAGACTCTTGAGAGTCCCTTGGACAGCGGGGAGATCAAACCAATCAATCCTAAAGGAAATCAGCCCTGGATATTCATTGGAAGGACTGATTCTGAAGCTCTAATCCTTTTGCCACCTGATGTAAAGAACTGACTCATTGGAAAAGACCCTGATGATGAGAAGGATTGAAGGCAGGAGGAGAAGAGGACAGCAGAGGGTAAGATGGTTGGATGGCATCACTGACTCACTGGACATGAGTTTGAGCAAGCTCCTGGTTTTGGTAATGGACAGGGAAGCCTGGCGTGCTGCAGTCCTTGTGGTTGCAAAATGTCAGACACGACTAAGTGACTGAACTGAACTTTAACTCAACTGAACTTTATGAGTGAAATACATGAACCTGTGTCAGTACTGAATGTCATGGCAGTGAATTTCAACCATTTCTGAATTAATTCTTAGGCTAGAAAGGGATGGTCATAGCCCATTCTCCTGACCTGGACTTATACCATCCCTGACAACAGGTTTTCTATCTTAGCCTGAAAGGTTTCTACTTTTAAGGGGCTGCACAGTTTCTTGTGATAACTCAAGCCAGTATTCTCTTGGATCACGGTGACTGTTTTGTAGCAACAAGTCAAAGACAGGTGATGGAATGTGAGGCAGAAAATGCTTCATCTTCTCTGTTATTTAGATTGAAAATCACCCATGTAGCCCATAAAAATAGCACTGTCTTCCCCATTACCGTGAAATAAAGCAACAGAAAGTGTCCTTCCCTGGGGAGGACAGCTGGGCTTAATGCTAGCTAAATAACAATGGGGTCATGTATCACATCAGTCTCGGCCTTTGTCTCTTCTTAATCCTGGCAGGTGGAGAACTAAGGTTCCAGAGAGGTTACAGAGTGTGTACAGGTCACACATCAAGTTTTTGGCACACCTACATTTAGAGAAGACGTTCAGACCTCGGGGCTCAGATCCTTGGAATCCCTGTAGCTTCCAAGCTAGACCTTTCCTTAGGTCACCTGTCAGCTCACTCATCCGGGCCTAAGGTAGAATAAAGCAGTGCTTCTCCAACTTCACTGTGCATTTGAATCACCTGGGTGTCTTGTAAAACTGCAGAGTCTGATTCCATAGGGCTGAGGGGGGACCTGGAATCCTTTTCTAACAACTGTAGATTCTGATTCCATAGGGCTGAGGGGGGACCTGGAATCCTTTTCTAACAACTGCAGATTCTGATTCCATAGGGCTGAGGGGGGACCTGGAATCCTTTTCTAACAACTGCAGAGTCTGATTCCATAGGGCTGAGGGGGTCCTGGAATCCTTTTCTAACAACTGCAGATTCTGATTCCATAGGGCTGAGGGGGGACCTGGAATCCTTTTCTAACAAGCTTCCAGGTGATACCGATGCTGCTGGTCCATGGACAACACTTTGAGAAGCAAGGGAACAAGGGCAAGCCCCCTGGGATCAGTAGCAAGGGGCTTCCTAGGCAAAAGGGCAGGTTTGTGGCTATAGCTAAAAAGGGCCTTTGCACTACTGATTCCCTGCTCAGCTGGGAGTATGGTAGAAGAGAGCTTTTGGGACAAGATGGCCACATACATACATGCATGCCTAGAGAATATGACAATTCACATGCTTAAAAAAAATCCCTTTTTATATCTTCCTTCTTATCACTAGTGGCATAGGGGAATCAGCAGTCCCTTGTCACTGCCTCAGTCCCAGTCAGCTGGGGGAAGCCATGGTGGTCTTAGCATAGCCTTGCAAATACTCATGTCAAAAGCATTTTATTTTCAATCTGGAACAATCCCATTTAGTCTTGGTTTTGTCTGTGTATTTATTACTTCTAGTAATTCTCATCATTTTCTGGTATTAGATCTACTTATTGTAATCATAATGATTTTCACTTTTGCTGTGTTGTTTTTTCAAGCCTTCATGTATTCGTTTTTGTCTGTCTTGGACAAGTATACTCAGAGTTTCTGTGTAAGTAGGATTTTATGTAAACCTAATATAAAGGGAATGCCAGAGAGGCAGAGGTTTTGAATTTTATATTGAGCCACATGGTTTTCTTTTAGGCAGTGGACACCTGGGCAAATGTGTTTTCCGAGCTGCCCAAGGGCTACTGAACTTGTTGCTTCACTTTAGACTCACTTTTACCCTTCTTATATCCATATATACTGCCATTAATATAACGTTATTGTTTACCTCAAGAGGACAGAAAAAACTCAGAATTTCTGTGACTTCAGGGAGAATTAAAAGTGATGGTATGATTTACAAGGGATCATTTAAGTTCTCTAATAATTCATTCATTGTGTAATGTTTTTGTACTGCTGTGCAATAAATTTAATAGCAGCTTTAGGAGTAACTGGTAATAATGAGTCATTGAAACACCTGTTTCTCTTTCTTCTAGCGTCTTCTCTTGACAACTTTGGAGCCAACGTGAAGGTAATTTTAGAAGTAGCATTTGTAAAATGATTTATTACCAGCTATATAATGTCAATTATTGTGCTTTCTCCCATGAGCAGTTGAAAATACATTTCTAGCTCATGTTGCTTGTGGAATTGCTGTAGTTTAACTTGAGTTGCTTTGCTTTAGTTGGTTTTTTCCCCTCATATAAACTCCTTTCATTTGTAGGATGAGTCACCAGTGAAAGTGTATGTAGGTTCAATACCTACTTTATCAGTAGTAATTGTCATTGCTTTTTATCGAATTGAATCTAGAGAGGTGGTCAATCACTTGTTCTTAAAGTCTGATTGGCTTGTTCAGGTGAAGGTGCAAGCTTCCATGTTACAACATGACAATGGATATATGCAAAGAAAATGGAGTACTCTCAGCTTCCTTTGACATAGCCTTTAAATATTTTGTCTAAAAATTTTTTCTTTCCCAATGCAATAATCCCTAGTCCTCACAAATCAAAATTCAGAGCATGAGTTTATTTTGGCTTGTTAATATATTCCAAATGAATTTGGTTATCTTTCCTTTCCCTTGACTCCTGAGCATTTTGTCTCTAGTCTTCTCTGCTCCCACTCCTCTTGTATTTGCAGGAGATCCTGGGGACAGGTATTCTGTCTTCTTGCCCCCAGTTCTCTTCCTTGTCCCACCCAACCCCAAGCTCTAAATTAAGCAAACAAAAGCAAAAGCTATAACTAAAGATGAATGCACATTGTCACTCAGGTTATCAAAGAGCCAGATGAACGGATTGTTTTAAGGAATGAATCACCATCATCTTTAGATTCAAGTAAGTTTGGAAAGCCTTTGCCCAGTTACAGTAACCAAGGGGATGCTGATTTTCACCAGGAAACTTCATTTGACACCTCCCAGCACTCCAGATCTCCCAGCCCTCTTCTGGATCAGCACCTTCTCCGAGAAAGGTCAGCAGCCAACACCCATCTCTTTGCTAGAAGAGTGACTTGTGGTCTGACAGGAGTAAAAGTCAGGTCATTTTATCAGTTTGCTTCCTTAGGAATATTCAGCTGGAGCAGCTTGACATGAAACATTATTATTCCTTGAAAAATAATGCTAGAAGTAAGAATTGAGATTTTTCTCTTACCTCTGGAAAGCATATCTCAGAATGTTTGTTGAAAATGGGATAGGCAGCTCAGTTGGCATAGATACTATTTATTTCTCCATTATTATCTGTCATTAAAAGTTGGCTTAAAGCTCAGCATTCAGAAAACTAAGATCATGGCATCCCGTCCCATCACTTCATGGCAAATAGATGGGGAAACAGTAGAAACAGTGGCTGACTTTATTTTTGGGGGCTCCAAAATCACTGTGGATGGTGATTGCAGCCATGAAATTAAAAGACGCTTACTCCTCGGAAGGAAAGTTATGACCAACCTAGACAGCATATTAAAAAGCAGAGACATTTCTTTGCCAACAAAGGTCCGTCTAGTCAAGGCTATGGTCTTTCCAGTGGTCATGTATGGATGTGAGAGTTGGACTGTGAAGAAAGCTGAGCACCGAAGAATTGATGCTTTTGAACTGTGGTGTTAGGGAAGACTCTTGAGAGTCCCTCGGACTGCAAGGAGATCCAACCAGTCCATCCTAAAGGAGATCAGTCCTGGGTGTTCATTGGAAGGACTGATGTTGAAGCTGAAACTCCAATACTTTGGCCACCTGATGTGAAGAGCTAACTCATTTGAAAAGACCCTGATGTTGGGAAAGATTGAAGGCAGGAGGCGAAGGGGTCGACATAGGATGAGATGGTTAGATGGCATCACCGACTCAATGGACGTGAGTTTGGGTAAACTCTGGGAGTTGGTGATGGACAGGGAGGCTTGGCTTCCTGCAGTTCATGGGGTCGCAAAGAGTCAAACACGACTGAGCGACTGAACTGAACTGAATATTAGAATCCCAGCTTTTGATTTCACTAGTATAAAAGAACTCACTATAGAAAGTTTGGAAATTATAGAAAAATGAAAAGGAGTAAAAAAAATCACCTATCAGTCCTACCACCCAAAGACAAGCATGATTAATATGTGGGTATAGTTTCTTTCTATTTTTCTAGACATGGTTTGTTGGCTTATTTATATCATCATCATATACACACCAAACCTTGATTGCATGTGTCTGGAGGGCAGACCAGAGATTGAGAGCAGGAACCTTTATTTTCCAATCTACATTCTCTACTAATGTGATTAACCATCCAGTTTTGCCCCAAACTGTCCTGATTTTAACCATGAATGTCATGCATTCTGGGAAACTTCTTGGTCCCAGGCAAACCAGGACAGTTGGTCATAGCTCTAAGGAAGTAGCACCAAAGATAATATTTTCAAGATAGTTGGTTTGAATGAAGGATAGGCCAGTCTGCTTTATTCTGCATTGTTAAGTTTTGAGAGTAATTTCCATCTAAATAATACAGTTGGAGACTTTCCTGGTGGTCCAGGGCTTAAGACTTTGAGCTTCCACTGCTGGGGGCGTGGGTTCAGTCCCAGTCCCTGGTTGGGAAATTTAAGATTCTGCATGTTGTGTGATGTGGCCAAAAAAAACCCACAAAGACACATGAAGAATCAGTTACTAATTCATGGTATTTAGTAGACATTTAATAAATATTTGCTGACATGGGAAAAATATCATGCCTCAGAAGGGAAACAGATAGTCAACCTGTTAGGCCTCAGATAGAAATGTTAACATTTAAGACATTTCTTCTCATCTCTGAGAACTTCCAACCTAGCAGAGGATTTTTTTTTTTTTTTAATGTACACAGAGAACTTTCTACAGGGCAGAACTTTGAGAACAGTACAGACAAAATGCTATCAGAGTACAAAGGAGAAGGATGGTACTCTGGAATGTTTCATGGAGGAGGTGGCATTTTCATGGGGGCCTGGAGGGGAGGGGATTGGATTATGATAGTTAATGGAGGGGAGGAATGGAAGGTGAGAAGGCAAGGAGTGCTATCAGCTTCTAGAAGTTAGAGCAGCCTGGGGGATGAGTGGGTGCCAAGGCTGATAGTCAGAGGGGTGCTGTGGAAACCAAACTAAAGAATTGGAGCTCAGTTGGAAGCCTTCCCAGGTAGTACTAGTGGTGAAGAACCCGCCTGCAAATGCAGGAGACATAAGAGACATGAGTTCGATCCCTGGGTTGGGAAGTTTCCCTGGAGGAGGAAATGGCAAGTGGCAGCTTTTGCAAGTCAGCCACAGGAATTAGCACAGTTGAACTGTAGAATGATGACAATCACTTATCTCTTCTCAATCACTTATCTCTGATGAGTCAGCAAATTCTGTGTGTCCAAAGTCACTCTAAACTGATAAATTTGAATCTAACCAGATTGTGATTTTGTAAATAAGGCCTTGATCAGGGAAAAGCATAGCATAGTCACACAAAGGTCATCTGGTTTGCCTAAGACCATCCTGGCTTTAGCCCTGAAAGTCCTGCATTCTGGGAAAGCTCTCGGTTCTGGGCCAACCAGGATAGTTTGTCACCTTAACCTCCAGGGAAGTGGCACTGAAAATACTATTTTTAAGACAGTTGTTCTGAGTAAAGACAGCTGTTCAGACTTCCCTGGTGCCTCAGACGGTAAAGCGTCTGTCTACAATGTGGGAGACCTGGGTTCGATCCCTGAGTTGGGAAGATCCCCTGGAGAAGGAAATGGCAATCCACTCTAGTACTATTGCCTGGAAAATCCCATGGACAGAGGAGCTTGGTAGGCTGCAGTCCATGGGGTTGCAAAGAGTCAGACAGGACTGAGCGACTTCACTTTCCTTTCCTTTGTATTCTTGGGGAAGAATCCATTCCCCATTGATCTTAATGTAATCACAGAGGTAGCCCTGAACACTGGGTTTCATTGCAGATTCGTTTGCTCTGTGTACAGCAAGCCCAACGCGGGGTTGCTGAGGTTTGTAGCAGAGAAAGTATTTATTCACAAGGCAGTCAAGTAAGGAGATGGGAGAACAAGTCTCAGATCGGCTTCCCCGAAGGCATGGGGTGGAGATATTTATGGGATAAAGAAGCAATGAGGTCTTAGGCATGAGGAAAGGTGGTTGGAGGTCAAGGAAATGCCATTGGAGGTTGAGAAAAGGTGAAGTAATCAGTGCTTTACCCAGGCATATCTAGGTTACATGCTTCTTCATGGGGTATGTGTTCAAAAGTGGAGGAGCTTGGCATGATTTGAGGGTGGAGTTTTTGGCCCTCTGATGTAAAAGAATTATTCATCAGATGTCTGTGCGGACACAGTTTTAGGATCAGTGATCCCAACCAGTCTTAGCCAGCTTGAATCAAACAGGATCAAACTCCATGTTCTTGGAGAATAACTTAAGCCCACCATTACTAGAGTGATCCATAATGTCAGAGGCTTTATCTGTAAGGATATTAAGGAGTCTTGTGATATATTTCCTAGGCTATGTGAAGCTTGGAGGGTATGCAATTAAGGAAGGGAAAAAGAACAACAACAACAACAAAAAAAAAAACTAAAGCAAGCTTAATCAATAAGGCAGGATGCAAACAGAGAGGGATTTTTAACAAGCAATTTCCTTATCTTCTGTTCTGTAAGACATGCTCAGGGATTCCTGATAGTAGGGATTCCTGTAGTAAATTCCCATTAGGTGTTCAGTACCCACAGAGCCCTGAGATGAGCTATTAGCCTAGGAGTCTTACTCCCAATTTCATCCTAGGAGGAAGACAGACATTAACCAAATAATGACAAAATATCCACTGGGGAAAGTGCTATGAATAAGGGATGAATTGTCTCTAAGTGCATGAAATAGGGAAGCTGACCTCCTCTATAGGAAGGAACTTTTCCTGAGAAATCAATAACTAAACTGAGCTCTGATGGGTGGTAAGGACTCAATACAAGTGGGGTGGGGGTTGTGGGTGGCAGCATTCTACCCAAGGGAGAAGTCCTGTAAAGTGCCTGTGAAAGGGAGAAAATGCTTCATGTTTGAGGAACCAGAAGACACTGTTAAGACCTGTGGTTAAATTTATGTCTGGAGGGCCTAAAGGAAATAACATAAAATAAGATCCTTATGGTGGAAACAGTAGGGATTAAATTTTGTATTAAAAAGTTTTGCATTACATTTTTAAAATATAAAAGCAGGGTTTGTTCTTTGGAGAAATATCTAAAATAGTAAAGTACAGAGAAGAAAAGGAATACACACCCAGACACAGACCATTTTTAACATCTTGGCTGTTTTTATTCCTGGCGCTTTCCTTAGGTGTAGGTTTAATAAAGACATTGAAACTACACTCTGCACACTGTTTTGTATATTGCTGCTTTTTTCTCACTTCTAAGTTATAAGCATCCTTTTATCAGCTACATGATACTCCACCCTGTTTACTCTGTTAAGCAGGCCCCACCCCGGGTCCCAGTCCACATGGAAGAAGATCCATGAAAGGGTCTGCAGTCTTCTGACATCCCACAGAGCCCAGCAACACCTAAACAAGGTCAGGACTTCTGATGAAATGACATCTTTGCTGACAAAATAATATGGGAACCGGATCTCACAGTCTAGCGGGGGAGATAGACATTAATCAGGTAACTGCAGAAACAAGTGTAAAATTGTGATGCTCACCAAGGAGGTACATGGTATGCTGAGAGCCCATGAAAGGGAGTGCTTGACTTCACTCAGGGCACTCAGGGCAGGCTTTCCTGAGGAAGAGACAGTGGAGCTGCAATCTGAGCGATGAGTAGTAGCTATTAATACTTCAGAGCACAGGGTCCATCAGGCAGAGGTCCTGAAGTGAGGGGGAGCATGGTCGTGTGAGAGGACTTAGAGAAGACAGTGTTGGCCTGAAGCACATTCACTTCCACTCTGGGCAGGAATCCCAGTGCAGGGAAGAATCTGGGGACGTGTGTGGTCTATGTGAGCCCACAACATGGAAGAAAGTTTTCCTCAAAGCTAATCAGGTGTTTTTGACTATTGGACTTTACTGGGGTTGAGGGGAGTGTTTCTGATCCATAGACAGATATACTCAGTACTCCTCTATGGCAGGTGTACAGCCGTTAGCTGTGGCCTGTCACCAGTTCAAACCAATTCAGATGGAAGGTTGACAGTGCACCCCTTAGTTGGGTTTAATTATAACATGTAGTTGAATTGGTCATCTTGACTTATTTAAATGCTGGCATATCCTAGATTTATAGGATCATACTTATAAATGAATATTTATTACCCTAATTACCTGGGTGGTGAAGTATTTTATTGCCTCTCTGCAGAGTCATTTGTTTTGCTTTGTTAACTCCAAATCTTTTCAAGTAGGGGAATCCCTTTAAAATGTAAAGAGGAAGAAAGAAAGGGAGGAGGGAGGGAAAGTGAGAGGGAAGAAGGGAAAGTGGGAGGGAAGAGGGAAGAAAAAGAAAGGAAGAGAGGGAAAAAAATAGTATCTACATACATACATATATCATGAACACAACATATATGGCGTACATGGGATTCATAGATCTCCTAAATGCAAACTATGCCTGCAGTATCATTGACCTGTATTACATTATGAGTAATGCAGTTGCTGGATTTGTTTGTGTTATAGGAAGAATCCATCTCTGAAGTACAGACTATCCTTGACAGACCAGGCTACCCTCTGAAGAAATACCGTGCACACGAACAGAAATATTTTTAAGCTGCTGTCCTATGTAAGTAAGCAGCCTAAGTGCTTCTTCTTGATTTGCTAAAACAATTTCAGTCTCCTGCTTTCAGTACAAAGCATCTAGAAATGTGGTGGACAGGAGTCCAGGAGGAGACAAGAACTACGTTCTCCTTTCACACAGTGTAGTGATGACAGCATGTGTGCGGGTCCACTCGCAGTCTTACCTCCTCTTGTATTCTCCCTCCCCACTCCTTACCTAATGGTCCCTCTTCCAGCTCCTCAGACGCGAGCTCTTTTCTGCTATGGGCCCTTTGCACATGCCCTCTGTCTAGACTACTTCTTCCTGACTTTGTTCGGGTCACTTCTATTTGCCTTTCAAGTCTCATGGCTTTCCGTGGCACCCCCTCCTCCTCTGAGGTACACCTTTGTAGCCTCCTGCAGTTTTCTTTCATTGTTCTATTTCTATGTGGGCCGATTGCTTAAAAGTCTGCCCTTTCTACTTGAATGACACTTTCCTTGGGCCAGGGACTCTTGTTTTCTGACCCACTATTTTATAGCCAGTTACAGTGGGGTCCCATTTAACTTGGGTGAACTCAACTGCACCTGCCAGGTGTGTGCCCTGAACAAGAGCCTGCCTTCCTCTACCACTCTGTCACCACCCTTGCATTAGATGACCTTCCGCTGTGGCTGGTGCTCAGTAAATATCTTCTGTGAGTGACTGTTGAAATTCAAGTGATGAGGCACTTCTCAAATTCGGTTGTGTGGTAAGAAGTTGGTCATTTTTGTGGGCTATCATCATTTTTCACATTTTTTCTTCTTCCCCTTCCTACCCAGGCTCAGCATAAGAATAGTTTTTCCTTATTAAGTGCTTCCTGAGTGCCAGGAACTGACCTAAATACTTCAGTTGTATTAAGTGAATTGCTATTTAATGATCACAATAGCTCTTAAGAAGTAGATACTATCACCAGTACCATTTTACAGGTAGGGAAACTGGGGCAAGGAGATGTTAAATGCCTTGCTCAAGGTAGCATGGCCAGTGAATGGCCTTAGCTGTGATCTGAACCCAAGGGATATGGCTTCAGTGACCATGCTTTTACCCATTAAATTCCATTGTCTTCCAGACCTGGAGCTTGTGATAGGAGAACCCTGGGGAGAAAGAGAGGAACCCAAGCAGAGTTGGTGGCCATTGCCTTTGAGCATCCCTCAGAGGGTCCTATGGTGTTGTATCATGGAGTCCTTCAGTCTAGCAACATCAAGATCATTACAGATGTGTGGGATGACGTGCTAGGGTTTCACTGTCATCAGACTTCTAAAATTCTGATTTATGGTCATTCATGCTTGAAGACACATGTCGCCTTGCCTAGAGCTGGCCAGGACTCCCCACCTTCGGCACAGAGGAGTGTGAGGACAGCTTGGTAATTTCCCATTTTTGTAGGCTTCTGCCTTAGAACGTTCTGCTTTGTAGATTAAAGATGGCTTCTGGTCCACTTAATCTCCCATTTCTAAAATAGTCATCTAGGCATTTATATAGAAGACAACCCACATAATTACCACTTAGGAAACATGGCCCACGTAATTACCCAATGTCAAATTGTGTTGAATTTCATCATGCTAACATCAAGTTACCTAAAGCCCTGAACTAGCTAGTATGTGGACCCTGATGTGAGGGGATAGAGAGAAGGTAAGAAAAAAATTAGTAAATTCTGTCTTAGGAAATAAGTTTCCTTCAGCCTTGTATTGTGGTTTATTGGTTTGTTTTCCTTACGAAAACTCTCCCAAGAAGGAGGCAGAGAGCTGGAGGGGAGACCGAGCAGCAGTACCGACTCTGCCTGCCGAGTGTCCCGTCCCTGTGAGCTGCTCCCATGATCCCAGCTGCCACACTATGGCTGGCCCGCAGCAGGAGCCAGTCCACTTACAATCATCCCAGCTCAAGGGAGGGCAAGGAACTCCGGCCCCGGAGTCCTCAGACGCAGATAAGAATTGCAGCCCAAAGAGCTCTCTAAAATTACAGAGCAAAAGGGAAATAAGCCAAGAAAGGGGGGTGGGGAAGGGACAACAGTGAATTAAAATGCTGCTTTCTGATTCTGTCATAGTTCGTTAGGCCTCCAGCTCTAAATGGTATGGCTGAAATGGCTTCTAACCTCACCCTCTCTGCTGGCAGGCAGGACCCACTTTACTTCCTCCCACAGGGGTCCTTTCACCTCTGTTACAGTCAAATCAACAAAGCAAACCAGCCTACAGATGCCAAGCTCCAAGCTTGGGGGCCCTCCCCAGCTTCAAAGGGATTTTCATTTGATGGCTTGTGGAGATTCACCCAACAGAAAACAACATGCTTCCCTTCATTCCAGGGGCTCCTGGTCCTGTCAGAGTCTAACAGACCACACAGGCAGTGGCCTTGCACACAAATCACATGGCGGATTTCTGGGTTGGCAGTCCTCAGTGAGCAATAGAGTCATCTGGGGGCTTTGGAAAATGCTGATGCCCAGGCCCCACTCCAGACCAACTTAGCTGGAATCTCTGTGGGTGGTGCCTGGCATCAGTTTTTTTAAATAAAGTTTCTTCAGGGGATTTTAATACCCATTTTAGGACTAAGAATCTCCACAGTAGGCTGCAAGTGCTTTGAGGATGGGGGAATTTGGAACACCCTCAGATTTTATACTGGCCCCCTCCATGTTCAAAAATAATTGTTCCATGGAATAGAATTAATTTGGGCATATTTAACAGTTCAGCTCAGTAACATCTACCAGTTTCTACACATTTACTATATGCTAAGGACTATACTTAGAGAAGGAAATGGCAGCCCACTCCAGTACTCTTGCTTGGAAAATCCCATGGACAGAGGAACCTGGTAGGCTACAGTCCATGGGGTCGCAGAGTCGGACACTACTGAACGACTTCACTACACTACTAAGGACTATATTATTCAGAATAAGACTAAGAAGTAAATACTCTGCTTGTCATCATCCTGATATTCTAAAAAGAGCCCAGGGAACTTGCCCAAGGTCACACAGGTATTTGTCTTGCTAACCTGATATCACCTCTTTCTGGGAGTGTGGGAAAAGGGACTGCACACCAAGGTTGGGATTGAGTGAAGTCATTTTCTTCTCCTTGGTTGTGTTGGTTGATTGCCTTCTTCTTGGTGCCACATAGAGTGTGTCAAGTGTCTTCACATTTCACAGGGGAGACTGAATGGAAGCTGCAGGAGTGTCATGAAGAGCTCACTCAATGAGTCAACTGAACAACCGTTTTTGTTCTGTGTATCAGATCACCAGTGTCTGACCCCCTTTAAATCAAACCTGTACCCAGTCTCTTGTAACCAGGTAAGAGTCACTGATTAAAGTGGTTGGGGCTCACATTTTCTCGTCAAGCTGGACTGTTTGTGTTTCAGTTTGTATGTTTGTGTTAAGCTTGAAATAGAAAGTAGCAATAGTTGGGTGGTAGGTTCTCCATTTGGAAAGCACTTCTGAAAATTTTGATGAAAATGTCAAGATGCCTCCTCAGATGTTCCTTATTTTTGGCAGTGGATATGTTCTTGAAATGTTCTTTTTTTTCCCCCCTCCTTCCTTCTTTTTCCCTCCTCCCCTCTTGCTCTCAGCTCTCCCTCACCTCTATTTCCCTTCTCTTGACTTCCCGTCCTGTCCTTTCCCCATTCCTTCCCTTTCCTCTTACATTTTCCTTGAGCTCGAGGAAGCTGCTATGTAGAGGAATAATCTGATATATCCTCCAGAAAAAAAGACTATCATTCTGATTTTCCATTTTTGGTAAATCCATTCTCTGTGTATGTGTGTGTGGTTGTTGGCTTTTTAGCATTAGGCTTCATTTATTTATTAACATAAGATCCTGAAAACCTAGGAAGAGGGAGCAGTGTTTTTGGAGAATTCAGGTCTTGCTTTAAAGGTTGAGTTTCTAGGATACATTTATAAGAGGAGGCTACTTTCTTTAGATTGTATTTTAAACTACTCCTTCTGTTACTTGGCGTCCCTGGTGGCTCAGATGGTAAAGAGTCTGCCTGCAATGCAGGAGACCTGGGTTCAATTCTTGGGTTGGGAAGGTCTCCTGGAGAAGGAAATGGCAACCCACTCGAGTATTCTTGGAAGATTCCATGGACAGAGGAGCCTGGTAGGCTACAGTCCATGGGGTCACAAACAGTTGGACATGACTGAGTGATTTCACTTTCACTTTTCTGTCACCTACCCCTCCTTTTTTTCTAGCAATTCTTAATAAATTTATAAGAGGAAAATAACCTCCTTCAAATATTTCTTTGAAAGAGCTACACTAAATTACATTTCTGCTTTGGCAGAAATGACTGCAAAAACCAGATTTAAAATTGGTAGAAGGGTGCATTTATGAAATGCTTACCCAATTTGAGGAGCAAGAAGAGGATGGAGATGAACTGAAGTAGAAGTTTATCTTTGTGGGTCTACAGACCCAGAGAAGAGAGGGCCTGAAAGCGGAAACCTTTGTCTTCCCATCATACTGTAATCTGAGTGTTTTCCTCTACCATGTCCCAAAACCCTTTCAACTTTCACAAGAGTCAATGAAAATCAAGTTTTCTTCTCTCATTAGGGCCACACGAATTTGTTCATTACGAAAATTAGGAAAATGAAATTAAAAATTAAAGGAGAAAAAAGTCCAAAAGCAGAAATAAAACTAAATTCATTTATCCCCTTCTCAGAATTTCAACCTAGTAAAAGTATGCATGCATGCATGCTCGGTCACTTAAGCCGTGTCTGACTTCCTCTATGGGATCTTCCTGACCCAGGGATTGAACCCGCGCCTCCTGCGTCTCCTGTATTGCAGGTGTATTCTTTACCCACTGAGCCACCTGGGCAGCAACAACAGACATTTCAACCTTGAAAAAGAGAAGATATGCTTAAATTACACCTGCTTGTATGTTTTCAGTGTGTCTGAAACTATAGTTGTCAACTTATTATTTTGAGGTCTAGTTAGTCATCAATAATAATAAAAAATACTATATTACATTAAGACTACAGTACAGTTCTCAGAAAAGGGCCACTTGGGAAGGCCATAAAGCAGCTGAAGGAAATCAGTTCTAATGAATTGGTATTCCATAGCAGTTATTGTTCAGGTACACACTGTAACACTTGTTCAGTTTTTTTTAATGGTTTGAGCATAGCTCCTTAACTCAATTTAGTAGTAAGATCTTAAATGCCCATTCTTATTTAGAGTCTTTTTGTTACCTTTCACAAATCAATCTGCCTTTTGCCCACTTTCTGATCTGCTAACTCCATCATTTAAGTCATTCCTGTTTTATCTTTTTGTTTCTCAAGGAGTTATTTCAGTCTTGAGGAGTTATGTTAGGGCCAGGATTGCAGCAGGATTTTGCTTTTGGAATATATAATAATATGAATAATTTTGTGATACATTAAGGTTCAGATTACTTTGAGAAGATTTGTGTCACTAAATGTAATAAAAATTCCCAGCTGTCTTGCTTCAGTTTATTATTCCTTTCTTGACTCTCGCAGTTGCATATCTGTCAGAGCCTGGGCCATATTTTACAAGCTTGTTTCACAGGGTCTGGGTTTACAGAGGCTCCTGGGAAAATCTCCTTGGGGGAGCCTGGGCTCTCCAAGCAGAAGCTGCTGTACAATGGGGAGGCCATCTCTCCACGGTCGCCTGACTGACCCAAAGTTAGCTGAAGCCTATAAACCCTGAACTATAAGTAAGATTTTTAAAATGGAGAGTGTACATGATATGTCTAACATAAAAGAAGTCAGTCAATTTTAAATGTATAACTGGGGAGGACTGATGAATTAGGTATGCAAGTTCACCTAACCCCTGAATGCCTAGTCATACTTACTAATAAACGCTGTTCTCAGTTAGTTCCCTTAAGGAAGCCCTCTGATCTCTCAGAGCAGCGGGAGGAAAGGACGTGGCCGCCAGTCCATGTTTGACCAGTGAACCTCTAATACCACCTGACGGTACTGCTGTCCTTTCCTGAATGGGGGGGCTCATTCCAGCACTCCTGGGGGATATGCAGGTCTTGGAGAGAACTCCCTCCCCCTTCCCAAGGACTGGGAACTCTGCAGACAATGAGCAGAGCTGCAGCCCTCAGGCTCCTCAGGTCTGCTTCCCTGGCTCCTCCACACAGGGTCTCGAGGACAGCAATAGTTACTTTGGTCATCAGAGGAGAGAGTCTGTGCTTGACTTCACCCTCAAAACCAGGAAATCTGGCAAAAGCAGGGTCAAGTCTAGGACAGGAGCTTTTCTCTGGTGCACATGGATGGCTGGATTGTTGGAGTTTATTCAGCAGTCTGAAATCTCACTCTTGGGATTCTGTATCTTTAGAGTGATCCTGCAGCACCCCTGTAAGTACATTTTTGTATTGATAGATATACATTTATATATTTCTCTTTCTTTTGTCCTAATTTTATTTTAAAAGTACCCTGTAGCACATTGTGTAGTTTCAACCCTCCTCGTCATTTGCTGTGAGGATCACCTGCTGGGATTAATTAATTTGCTGTCTGTGGTGACCACAGCTTTGCCTCTCCAAGATCCTTTGGGCAGAAGGAATACAACATATTCTTTGGCGGGATTTGCTTTGTGTGTGTGGAAGACTCCTCTCAATTCCAGGAGCTCTGAGGCGGCAGCCCTGAGGGCCACTGTGCCTGCCTAGAGGTGGCATGTACATTTGGAGGCTACCAGGCTGCTCCAGCAGAGAAGGCAATGGCACCCCACTCCAGTACTCTTGCCTGGAAAATCCCAGGGATGGGGAAGCCTGGTGGGCTGCGGTCCATGGGGTCACAAAGAGTCGGACACGACTGAGCGACTTCACTTTCACTTTTCACTTTCATGCATTGGAGAAGGAAATGGCAACCTACTCCAGTGTTCTTGCCTGGAGAATCCCAGGGACAGGGGAGCCTGGTGGGTGCCATCTATGGGGTCACACAGAGTTGGACACGACTGAAGCGACGTAGCAGCAGCAGCAGCAGCAGACTGCTCCAGCACCAGGATTAGGGTTGTCAAATAAAGAGGAAGGCAGGAGACCCCTGTCAAGGCAGAGTTCCCTCTAAGGTAAGAGAGCTGAAACATATGATAGGTCTTGGGCCTTTGGTTTGTGATTGGTTGGAAATGCTTTTGAACCAGTCAAAGTATGTCTCTGTGTGTCTTGCTTAGCCTGGTTGAGGTGGGGTGATTTATTCTAGGTTCTTCCACAGAGGAGGCCAGTGCAACGGCAACTTGAGGGGCTTGGGGGAGCTATAGTCTTTTAAAGAACTTACCAGCTAACTTTGGGAGACCTGGAATCCCAGGAGAGAAATAAAGATTTTTTCCTTCTTCCTGCTCCCTCTTTCTCTTTTATTCCTGTATTTAGTGCCTCAGTTTACCAGGCGCTATGTCAAGTGCCTCCCAAGAGCATTTAGTAGGTGTTAAGATTTAAGGTCCCGGAATGAGAGCACTTGGATATGAATCCTGGATTTGCCCATTTACTGGCTGAGTGACTTGGGCAAATAACCTAACCTTTTGTGTCCCTCAGTGTCCAACTGTGGGAAATGCAGGCAATGTTGGCATCTGTTTCATAATGTCATAAGTAGACGAGTAAACACATTTAAAACACTTCAAATCAGTACCTGGCACAAAATAAGCACGCAGTAAGTGTTAGCTGTTAATATTCTCATCTCATGTTAATTATTGTGGATGGCATTCCCTCCTCCCCACCCACCTCCACCCCACTTTTTTTTTTTTTTTTGCTGAGGACACTGATTCTTAGAAAAGCAGAGTGTCAAAGCCAGTTTCCAAACCCTGGTCTGTCTTGTCTCCAAATGTCATGATCTTTCTGCTACATTCTGCCACCTCTTGGTTGTCACCTGTTTTGTCTCTGAGGCTGGTGCATGCTGAATAATTCAGCCTAAAGGGTTTGACAAAAATGAACTCAAGAGTCCTTCAATAGAGTGAGAGGGCAACTAAGGTCTCTCAACAGAAGCTGGAATGAGGTTAACCACTACTTGTTTAGGCCAGCAAGAGATGCTTTCTCCTCTCATTTCCTGTCATTGGAATATTATGTTTGTAAATAGCACTTTTACCCCCCTCATCCCACCCCAAAATAAACAAATATCCCTGTTTCTTTTTCCCCAGGAACTGACACTTACTGAGATTGGTATCTTGGACTAAAGTAATATCGAACCTATTTTAGTGGGATGACTTCCAGGAACAGACTGTGTATAATAGGTGTCATTGTTGGCAATGCTGGATTCATGGAGAGAACTCGTCATGAAAGCTCATTTGTCCTCCCCTTGGAGGGGAGTTCAGCATGGCCAATGATGACATCCTTTGTTCATTGACTCGTGGTCCCACCTAGCTCTGACAATTAACTGGTTTTGCAGCCTTGTATGCAGTCACTGTATTTAGTAATATTCTGTGCCCTGTAGGGTATGGGACGAGTTATGCCAAGAAGTGTAAGATGCAACCCTGCCCTCTTAGAGTCTCTGGACTTAACAAGGCAATGAGATGTTTTACATGTGACTATCAAAAGGTATTGTAAACTCAAACATCTTCATAACCAGGCAGGATTTGTGACTGTCAAGGCAGTGGAGTTTGAAATAATGATGAGTGGTGGGGTCTGGGAAGAAATGAAGAGTGTGACTCCATCCTCCCTGACCTCCCACAAAATATCGAAATTCTTCAGATTCAAATCTAAAACAACAAAAGGCTCTATGGTCATGTGAAGCTGGTCTGAAGCTGAATTTTGCTCATGGCCACCAGTTTTGTCTCTTATTTAACAACATGAGATAATGACAGTGATTTACAGTGAAGTTTGTAGAACTCAATTTCATTATGTAATAATAAGTCTCATGTTGATTAACTTAATAATATAAGGCAATACCTGATTATGTACTAAGAAGTTGCTCTTTCTTTAGGTTCCATGTAAGAAATGATGAAGTCTTGGGACTGAGGGCCAAGAATTTATTTTTGACATTAAGGAATAGGAAGACCAGGTGAAGAAGAGGTTTGAGAGAAGCAAGGAAATTGGAATCTAATGAAGGATGTGTGTATGGAGCATGTATCCTCCAGGGATGTCTTCTGAAGTATCTTAAATATTAGGCCTGGTATTTTAGGCTCTGTGCTGAAGACAGTAGAAGCCACTAGAGTCTGGGGATGGGAAAGCTGACCATTGACCTGATAAACTTTTTCAGGGTGGTTTGGGAGTGCATAGAAGCTGGTGGCAGGGAGACTATAATAAAGACATTGAAGAAATCTGGAAAATAGGAATATGAGCCTGGATGGGGTGGGAGAGTCATGGAGATGAAAATGTTAGTCACTCAGTCGTGTCCGACTCTTTTCAACCCCATGGACTGTAGCCCGCCAGACTCCTCTGTCTATGGGATTCTCCAGACAGGAATACTGGAGTGGGTTGCCATTCCCTTCTCCAATAGAAATGAAAGAAATTCATTATACATTGAGGACAGAGAGAAATGACCAGGCACCTTATTTTAATGGTGCGTTAATGATGTGTGTGGAAGGAGGGGGAGTCTGGCTTCTTTAAGGAAGAAACAGTTAAATGAGCTGGACCAGGGCTGAGTTGCAAAGTGAAAGAGAACTATTCAATCATCAGGAGTGAAGTATTGATTGAAAGAGTAATTAATCTACAAGTATGAGGACACAGTGTCCTTCATTTTGTAGATTCACATTCTTCCTGACATGAGGCAAGATGAACTCAGGACTAAGAGAATAAAATTGGTGGGGAGGTAAAACCTTCTGGGGAGGGACTTTTTTCATGGTGCCTTTTTGGCAGTAGGGACAGAATAGGGGAGACTTAGAATTCCTTGGGGGTGGGGTGCATATGCTCAGAGGCAATGGGGGACCTCTCTTGGATGTAGTTGGTTTTTCCCTCTGAATCTTATCCCTATTATGAATTTTTCATTGTTGTAAATAGAATTTAGAGAATCATCAAGATATACATTGTTCATTCAAGAATTAATGGGAAGAGAAAATGCAGGAATGTACCACATCCAATTATTCATGTCCAAATAGAGGCCAAGTCTAGGGCCACCCACTTCACAAAGAGGCAGCATTATCACTCACGGACAGGCTCCGTGAAGTGCTCACCAAAGCAGAGGGAGTAGAGTAAGTGAATGAACCTGTTTAGACCTTGCTTGTGCCCTCAAACCTCTAGGGGTCAAAGAAGGAAGAAGTTGCTATGATCCTAGGTTACAATGAAAATAATGGTGATTTTTAAGTCACAATTCCTGATTTAGGAAACAGAGACTACAGAAGACATTTACAAAGTTGTTTTTGGGTAGGTTCAGGTTAAAGGATGCTGGAAAGGCAAAAGGGGAAAATGTTCAATAAAAGTTGGAAATGTGGATCTGAAGTTTGGCTATTGTAATAGTGCTGCAGTGAAGAAGGAAATACTATCTCTCTTTGAGATAGTGATTTTGCTCCTTCAGATAAAAACCCAGGAGTGGGATTTCTGGATCATATGGTAGTTCTCTTTTTTTAATTTCCTGAGGAATCTTCATACTTGCTGTACCAGTTTACATTCCTACCAACAGTATACAAGGGTTCCATTTTCATTGTTCTGATTTACATTTCTCTAATGATTAGTGATGTTGAGTGCCCTTTCACGTACCTGTTGGCCAGTTGAGTGTCTTCTTTGGAAGAATGTTCATTCAGATTCTCTGCCCATTTTTAGCTGGGTTCTTTGGGGGTTTTCGTTTGTTTTGCTATTGAGTTGTTTGAATTCCTTGTATATTTTGAGTGTTAACCTCTCGCAGATAGATGGTTTACAGATATCTTCTCCTATTCCATAGGTTGCTTTATATTTTGTTGATGGTTTCTTTCGTTGTGCAGAAGCTTTGTAGTTTGATGTAGCCCTACTTGTTTATTCTTGTTGTGTTTGCTTTTGGTGTCAGATCCAAAAAAATTCATTGCCAAGGTTGATCTGAAAGAGCTTTCCCCCCAAGTTTTCTTCGAGGAGTTTTATGTTTTGGGTCTTATGTTCAAGTCTCTAATCCATTTTGAGTTGATTTTTGTATGCTATAAAGTAAAGGTCCAGTTGCTCTCTTTTGTATGTGGCTATCCCAGCACTGTTTATTGAGGAGACAGTCCTTTCCCATTATAAGTTCTTGGCTCCTTTGTTGAAAATTATTTATTTTTATTTTTATTTTTTTCACAGTTGCTTTGACTATTGGAGGTCTTTTGTTGTTCCATACAAATTTTAGACTTATTTTTATTTCTAGGAAAAATACCATTGGAATTTTGATAGGAAGTGCATTGAATCTGTGAATAGCTTTGGATTGCAAGACATTTTACAGTATTAATGATTCCAGTTCATGAACATGGAATATCTTTTCCTTTGTCTCTTCTTCAATTTTATCAGTGTTTATAGTTTTCACTGTATAGATCTTTTACCTCTTTGGTTAAATTTATTCCTAGGAATTTTGTTCTTTTTGTACTATTGTAAATGGATTGTTTTATTAATTTATTTTTCAGTAGTTTGCTGTTAGGGTATAGAAACACAGCTGATTTTTATATATTGATTTTGTATCCTGCAACTTTACTGAATTTGTTTATTAGTTCTAACAGTTTTTTGATGGATTCTTCAGAATTTCCTATATATAATATCATTTCATCTGTAAACAGAGATCATTTGTTCCTGATCTTAGAGGGAAAGTTTTAGCTTTTCATTGTTGAGGATATCAGTTGTAGACTTGTCATATATGGGCTTTATTATGTTGAAGTATGTTCCTTCTGTCCCAATTTGTTGAGAGTTTTTATCATGAAGGGAATTTTATCAAATGCATGTATTAAAATCATCATATGATACTTATCCTTCATTTTGTTAATATGGTGTATCATATTGATTGCCTATGTTGAACCATTCCTCACATCCTAGGAATAAATTCTTCTTGGTTATGGTATATGTTACTTCTAATGTGCTTTTGAATTTGGTTTGCTAATCTTTTATTGCCTCTGTTTTCAATTTTTGCCTTTGTTTTCATCAGGGATATTTACCCATAATTTTCTTTTAATGTTCTTGTCTGGCTTTGGTTTCAGGGTAACACTGGCCTTGTAAAATGAGTCTGAAAGTCCTTCCCTCCTCTTCTATATTTTGGGAGAATTTGAGAAGGATTGGTATTAATTCTTCTTTAAGTGGTTTGAGGAATTCACCAGTGAAGCCATTTGGACTTGGACTTTTCTCTGTTAGAAGGTTTTGGTTATCCCTGCTTTCTTTTGGTTTCCATTCGCATGGAATTTTTAGGCATTTTAAAGCAACATTTCTCAGTGGTTAGCTACACAGTCTTTGGAAGCAGATTTGAGTCCCAGCTGTGAGATCTTGGGAAGGTTACTTAACCTCTGTAAGCCACAGTTTTCTCATTTGGAAAATGGAGGATAAAAATATTCCTGCCTGAGAGAAGTATTGAGAAGAATAAATGAGATGAAACATTTAAAAATATTTACTGCATGCCATACATGTAGTTAACACTTGATAAGTATTAACAATGGTTGTTATTTTTCTTAATAATCTTAGGCCACTCCAGATTTGAGTTAGAATTAATATTCTAGCACTCCTGGCCTTCTTTGATTTTTAATACCCGGTAAAGAACATTGACTACTGGGGTCAAATTGCTATGCCATCCAACAGTTGTTTGATCCTGGGCAAATTACTCAACTTTTTTGTACAGTTTCCTCATCTGTAGAAAGAAGATAATTATAGTAGCTACTTCATGATGCTGTTGAGATTAAATGAGTTAATATTTGTTCAGTGCTAAGAGCAGTGCTTGCCACACAGTAACTGTTAGGCAAACATTTGTCAGATAAATAAAAATGAGGTTCCTCTGTGTTGCGAGTGGCTTTTTTGTTTCTGGAGTCATGGGATCCCATCCTTTGCTGCATTCATCCTGGCACAGAGAAAACTCCTTACTCAGTGCCTGCAGCAGTTAGATATTAGGTCAGCATCTTAAAAGAAACTGGACCTTTATTTGCCTTAGAGTGTCCCCACTGTGAAAGGCCACAGTACCTGAGAATAGGATAGGTATCTTCCTGGAGTGATAAAGGAGTAAACTTTTCCCTGAGGCCAGAAATGCAGGCTCAGTGTCCTGTCAGCCTGAGTCTGTCTTACTGTTTGTACTTCATTGCAGGAGGCATGTTTTTCTAACTTAACTGGCCTCTCCTGACTGCGCAAAGAGCCTTCAGTTCGTGTGTGCTTATTGTGAAGTTGACACATTCTTGTCTGTCTTAACCTTTTTGACAAAATGAGGAAATTGAGGAATTAAAGCCAGTTTGGCCCGCTGCCACTGGGAAGACAAAAGGAAGTTTGGGTAAGGATCAGCCAGTGTGCTCTGTTGCTAATCAACATTGCTTTCACTCATAATGATGAGTTCCAGTAGCACTTCTCTGACAGTTGGCAAGACCACCCCCCACCCACCCCCCGCCCCACTGGATTTTTAGAGACCCAGACATTTCATTATCTTTGGATTCATTTGGGGTAGCCCTTCTCCCCACAAAAGATCTCAGCTCAGACAAACCTTTCTGCTGGCTTCTGATTATTCTTGTCAAGCTAAAGTGATGACCTTGGAAACACAACACAGGGGCTCTTTAAATGAAAGTTACATTGGAATTCTTGGAGGAAGGTCAAAGTCATCCTTGATGTGCATTCTTTCTACAATCTAAATATAAACCTATATCTAAAATCTAAAATGCTTTTAGCATTTTGTGAAGGCATGTCCATGAAATGAACCTGTGTGATGATGGAGTTGTGCCTTTTCTCCTGGGGCTGCCCTCTCAGGACCATTCAATTCATTTCAATCAGTCTTGTCTTTACCTTGGAAAACAAACCTTTCTAGAGGGCCTGGACAAGATAAAGCAGACCCTGGTTGGTGCCAGAACTCCAAGCTTTTCATTGCTTCTCCAGGAAGGCAGACCTTTATTTCTGAAATACCCAGATGATGCAGCCCTGCTTTGCATTCCCTCAGATGCCCTAAAATAAGGAAAGAAACTGTGATATCCTTGAATCCCTACTGATAGCTTTCCTGTTGGCATGAGTCATGGAGGAATGGCAGCAGGAAAATTGAGGTGGTGGGTGGAGTGGGGTTGGGGTTGGGATTCACGCACTCATGCTCAGGACTTTGGTTAAATCCACATTTTAGTTTCAGGTTTTCTTTGCCCCCATCTGTTAATAAACAGTACTTTTGTTGGGCAAGCTCCTCTCCAGGTAGTATCCTTGTTCTGTTCTCCTGAGACCACAGCTTATTATCTCCAGGCTGGTAAGGCCTTCTAGGAATCAGTGGAATGCCTCTAGATGAGGCCATTGCTTTCCTTTCTCCTTTTCTCCAACCAGAATAACAGATGTGATATTGATTTTATCTTGGCTGTGGAAGTTCACTAATAACTGTTCTGAACTTTGTGATATCTTAAAATTGGCAGATGAAATGGAGATTTGTAGATGAAACCACAAGTATCTCTGTAATCCTGGAGAGACAGCCTCTGAATCAGATGACACTGGTTTTTCCTAGTGAGAAACAAATGGGACATTGATTGTGTGCTTAGAGCTTATTACTTGCTTAGGAGCTTGGTGGCATTATTTAGCCTAGGCCATTAAGAAATGTCCCTAGTCATCTCCATCCATGGTTAATAATTTCATACACTTAGAGGCAGTCACTGAAGTCAATACATTGTTCCCAAGGCTAATTTTATAAGACCTGCTTCTGGTTGTTTATATTATATGGCTTTCACTTAAAAATCTAAGATTGCAGGTGAGGGAGGCACATTTACTAGCATTGTAGTCATTGTTTAGTCACTAAGTTGTGTTCGACCCCATGGACTGTATCCCACCAGGCTCCTCTGTCCATGGGATTATCCAGGCAAGAATGTTGGAGTGTGTTGCCATTTCCTTTTCCAGGGGATCTTCCTGACCCAGGGATTGAACCTGCATCTCCAGCATTAGCAGGTGGATTCTCTACTGCTGAGCCACCAGGGAAGCCCTTTACTAGCATATGTGTATTAAAAAGCCCCCTGTGGGACCCAGAACAAAATGAATGTCCAGCAGATGGGGACAGTCACATATTTACGAGCTGAGATGGCAAAAGGGAACTTCATGTCATACTCCAGTTTCAGGACGCGTGAAGGGTGCTACCTGAATGTGCATTTCCGCCTCACACACACATCCTGAGTGTCTCAAACCCCTCAGTGTTTCAGGCCATAGAAAAAAGATCGTGAACTCTTATGTTTACGTAGCCCCTATATGATACCTTACAGGGGAAGGTATTGTAAGTCTTATACTATTTAAAGGAAAATGTCGCATTTTCAAAATGGGGTTTGGGAGTTGTTTACTAAGTCTCATTAGGTTGGATGTTCTGTTTGCTTTAATAACCCAGCTAACATCAGGTGGTGAGAATACCAATCCTTAGTCATGTCACTGATAAGGGTCCTAAAACCCTGGAATAGCAATTACAGTTGCATCTCTACAGATTACTCATGTAAATGAGAGGTGAGGGCATAGGGTTTTTGTGTGTGTGTAAAGGGGAAGATGGACTTCCCTGGTGGCTCAGTGGTAAAGAATTCACTTGCCAGTGTAGGAGACTTGGGTTCAATCCCTGGGTCGGGAAGATCCCCTGGAGAAGGAAATGGCAACCCACTCCAGTATTCTTGCCTGGGAAATCCCATGGACAGAGCCGCCTGGTGGGCTCCATGGTGTTGCAAAGAGTTGGGCACAACTTAGCGATTAAACAACAACATGGGGAAGAGGCATTAGCATTTATTAAGCATATTATGCGACAGGGTCTCTGCTAAATATATCACATATATTTTCTCATTTCATAGTTAAAACAATCTCATGAGGCAAGATTTGTTATCCCCATTTCACAGAAGAGGAAGTTTGGCAAGAGTCACAAAGATGATATAAGAGAGCACAGCTGCCTGCTCACTGGGTTCCATGGTCTCTTGCTGGGCAGTTTGAGAATACAGAATGCCAATCCAGTTGCGTAGAAGCTTCTAGCAGTCTGCCAAGGCTCTGCATGACCATTTCCTCTTTCTTTTCTGTTAAAATTCTTTAACACCTGCAAAGCCAGCACTGTTGCTGGCCCACTTCTGATTATAAGCCACACACAATTTTCTCAGGCTTTTCTCGGAATGGGGTGTGTTTAATAAAGAGCCTTGTACCCGGTGGGCTCACAAAGATATGTTGAAAAAGAAAGTCATTTGCTGGAGCTGGTAACACTGTCTCTCTGAAGAGAGTATACTTTGGACAAGATCAGAATCATAACGGGGGCCCTACTGAGATGCATAAACTCTGGATACCAAACAGTCTCACTAAGGAGTTGTATAGTTGGGTATTTTATCTCATGTTGCCAAAAGAGAAAACTTCTGAATTAGTTTGGCCAGGTAGTGCTAAGCACTTTTATGAGATATTTTCCTCTCAGCGGGGCCGAGGGAGCTGTCCATTCCTTTGTTTTCTGTCACAGACCAGTGAGTCCAATAGCAGAACGCTGCCACGACTCAGGTTCTAGGCAGGACTATGACGTACCTTTAAAGAGCTCTTTGAATACAGCCTTGTGTTCTTTGTAGCCACATTTCACAGGGCAGGATTGGTCCTTAACTATCATATTGAGATAAGACTGTTTCCCATTATAGTAATTTTGAACCAAATTCTACCTTCCCTTTCATCTCAGTCATAAATTTGGGCAGACTGTTCCTAATGGTGCTGTTATGTCAGCCTTATAATCCCCACTGATTAACATGAGAAATCAGCTTACTGTTCCTCCAGTTGTGCTTTTTCATTCTTGGGTATAAACACAGTTTTGAAAACAATAATCTGTGTACAGTCTGAATCAATTGACCAGGTCTTTCCCTTCCCACACTCATCAGAGGGAATGAGATAAAAAGAACAGATAAAGGAAGAAAAAGGCAGGAAATAAAGAGTGACGGCAATGTTTATTTAGACAGAAATGGAACATTGTTCTCTTTTATGAGTTAACAGCACGGTGTGTTAAGAGGCTGGTTACAAACTCACTCCAAAATAAGAATGACCTGCAGTTCACGAACAGCTCTGTCAGCTCTAGTACCTCAAGTTGGAGCAGCCTGCCAAGGGGGTTGAACCATTCAGCCCAAGATAAGTTACTGATTCAGCTGAGTTTACATTCACTTCCTATAAATAACACCAATATTAGCAGTTTAAAATTCACATTTAATCACGGGTCCATTTTATGTTTACATGATCATTTGGTATCATTCTCTTAAAGATTTCAGGCGCAGGTGGTCAATACAGAGCTTTTTTTTTTTTTTTTAAATACTATTCCATGATCTTTGGTACAGTTTCTGGTTTCTTAGCTAGGCTTAACTTGGCTATGCAGTACTGCAGAAACAGGACTATTTTGGATCTTGGTGTAACTACAAGTTTATGTTAAGCATTATTTACAAGATGAGAGCCAAGCACAGACTTTAATACACTGTCTTCACAAATGAGCAGAAGAATGACAGGCAACGGATTTCAATGAGCAGGGGCTGAGATTACTAGACTACTAGTTAGTTAGAACCATCTTCCCTGGAAGAGGAGGCGGGTTTTATTCAATGCAAGAATTCCCTGAACCACTGATACCAATGTCTCATGTCACGGGATTTACTTTGCAAGAATCCAGGGTAGGGACAGTGCTTTTCTGGCCAGTGTGGCTTACTTGATCCATCAAACCTATATTAAAATACAACTTAGCTGGTAGCTTTGTCACTGTTATTTGGGTCTGATGGGTAGAAAAAGGCAAAGTACTGTCATTTTAAGCAGGTATAATTGACCTTGGAGGAATTATAGTTGGATAATATAATTATTATATTAAACACATCCAGCTGGATAAAAACCCACCCAGCCTTATATGAGTGACACCTTTGTGTATAGTCTTATGTAGAGCTGATATGGATTGCCTCCCAGCAGTAGCATCTGGAAGCTCTAAATTAGTGGCTGTGCTACCAGAATATGTCTCTGCTTTGGGGCTGATACACAGACATCAGACAAACAACTAGCATGATTTCTCATTCTAGTAGTGCTTATGAGAGAGGAGTTCTGATTAAGCCCCAAAACAGATCTGGATTGCAATCATAGTTATTATTCAAGTACAAGGAGAGCGCTTTATTTCACATTGAGAGTTCAATTCTGACCTTTGTCTGGCAAGTTATATGAAAATAATAAATATATACATATATATATATGTGTATATATATATATATATATATCTAGCTGTCTACTGAACACTGGGTCAGTAGTTACCAGCGTCCCCATACAGTACATTGAGAAAAAGAAATCTCTCTTCTCCCCAAATCTCACACCCATCTTAAAACTGTTACTGCAGAACTATGCTGGTCTGTTTTCTTTCAAAGTACTTCCTTTGAAATTGGCTGGAGATGGGTTCAAAATGGACAATTTGGCACATTAACTTTGGGGGGGGCTGTTAGGTTCATTATAGTCTATACAAATGTGAGAGGTCAAAGGAAATCCATGGCAATAGAAAGCCTGAGTAAAAATGTGTAGTCAATGACTATATATATATATATATTTAAAAAACCCAAAACACTGGTCTGTGCATGAGAAAACAATTTCTCTTTCACATCTATTACCTAATTAAAACAGTTATGTCTATTCTATGTACTTCCCAATTCTGTCTCTCATAGAGTTTAAAAATTCCACGTAATACAGCTTTCCTTTTAATCAGTTTCCTCTCATCTTACCCCCCAAGTCCCAGAACCTGGTGAGCAAAAGCTGTGAATCCAAATATAGAAAATAATCTGGAGGTCTGTGTATCAAATCAGATGTACAGTTGGCTGTTAGTGTTTTCCTTATTTAATGTCTGAATTTGCTAAGAGATGACTCTCCTGGAGAGGTCCTTCACCACCCCCAGTCTTCTGAAGCCACAGGCCCTAGAACTGTGAGGTCTGGGTGAATGAGATGGTATCGGACTTGTCAACGGCAAAGCCTCCATTGACATAGGACTTCTTGGTGTCTGAGTCCTCGTTGTCGAGTGTTGTGGATTCCAAGGTGAAGGGGTTCACGATGTTGACCTCCGATGAAACATCCATCTGCTCCAACTCCTTCTTGGAGAGCTTCTCCACGATGCCAGTCCCAAAGGCATCTCCAAGGACGTTCACCATGGTCCTGAACCGGTCCCTGGGGAGGACAGAAGGTGAGTCAGACATGAAGCCCGGGTTTCACTTTCCTTCGAGTTGGAGACAGGAAAGGACCTGAGGAATTCAGTTATAAATTCAGCAAACCACAGAGGGTGCTTCTCAGGGCTGGCTAACCAAAGGCCCCTAACTTCGCAGGCCTGAATCAGGGGCTGTCTCTAAAGGCACAGAATGAGCACACAGGCTGCCCCGGGTCCTCGTCAGTCACAACGCCCCTGAATCCAGCATCCATCTCCTAAATTCCCTCCTCTCCTCCCAAAGAAATGTGAGCACAAGCTCCACAGATACTTGTGGGGAGGGTCAGGATTCATTAGCCCTTCACCCTGGTCTCTGTCTTGTGTGCCTTTCTGAGCTTTCTCTTGGCTAAGGTGAGAGAACCTGGATGTTTTGTGGGATGGTGTGTGTGTGTGCGCCAAGCAGGAGTGTGTATGTGTGTGTCCCCAGTGTGCTCCTTTCTTTCCCACACAAGGTCACTCCATGAGGAAGGCAGCAAGGATGCTGCTGAGCACAGGGTCAGAAAACCCAGGCCAGCCTGTGAATAGCTTGCCCCTTTTGGCACCTCAGCTAGTGTTAACTCCCAGAAGGCCTGGCAGGGAGGCCAGCAGCAGGACGAGGAGGAGGTGGAGAAGGTGTCTTGGATGCTGGAGCACGGTTGCTAGGAACTGTCTACATGAATGTTCCTGTGAAAGCTACACCGGCAGGACAGAAAAGGCCAACAGTGCTCCCACATGTCCATTCTGGGTGCCCTCCTACTATTTAGAACATGGACTGAACTAGACCCTGTTGTGGACCAGCTAGTGTCTTTTTGTTCCATAGATCAAGTTGCACCTTTGACTTCTCTGGGTGTCTTGGAAGTGAAGTCACCAGTGTTCCAGGAAGAACCAGGGAGAGGAGTGCAAATCCACCAGTACTACTAGACAAAAGGCCACTTGTCTCAATAGTAGCGTATGTTGGCAAGAAAGGGGCTACTTCAGTTGGGCCTTAAAGAACCAGCAAGCTGTTGAAGGGGCCCCAAAGCAGCCTCCTAAGTGCAGAAGCTTCTGCCTTTGGGGACGTGACTGTACCTTCAAAGCCACATGGAATGTTTCTGCTTCTCTTTCTACAATTTTTAGCTGCTATTTGCAAACTACATGGCACTGTACTGCCCAGTAAGCTCGGCTGGGTCTGAGTGAAGGCTCCATATGGAGCAGGCTCTTCCCCTGATGGCCAGGGGACAGAGCCAGACCCAGATACTGAAAGACCACTGTACAGAGTGGGTATCAAGGTTAAAGCCGGGAACCAGGCTCATTCTAACTTTAACCTTGGGGGTCACAAAAGACATGTTTTTACCCAGATCTTCTCCCACCTTAGGGAGGTGTGTGTGTGAAAGAGAGGGAATGAACTGTTGGCTTAGGCTTGAATGGTCCAACTCATTCTAATCCTAACAATTAAACTTGCTGTTAACTGAGCACATACTGCCAGCCAGACACTGTTCTGGACACACTTCTTACAATAGCTCACTTAGTCCTTACACCAACCCCATGAACTTGACAGAATCCTCCCCATCTCGCAGATAATGCAGCTGGCCCCCAGAGAGGTTAAGGAATTTGCTCAAGGTCAAACAGCCACTGAACCAGGATTCAGGTCCCAATTAACCTTATCCCAAAGCCCTTGCTTGTGTCCTGATGGTGCTGATGATCTTGGGAAGGTGGGCTGATGCTGAACTAGGTGGTTCTGAACCTATGGTGCTGACCTAGGGCTGGGATAGGCTAGGGTGGCCTATGGGGTTTGGAATGGCCGAGGCCTTCCCAGTGTCTTCACCTTATTATTTTATGTTGTTTATCTCATCCCACACCTAGATCCTAACCTTGAGCGTTATCAGGCATAATACGCTAATGAACATCACTGCCTTGATAAAATCACTGCTTGAAGTTATGAGGAGTTAATTTTTAAGCACATTATCAGATGGCCTGGTCAGAGGGAAATTAAAGCAGCAACAGGTGGCTCATTAGGCAATCTGAGGAGAGGCTAATGACAGACTGTAGATTCTGCATGGCTGGGAAGCGTGCCTTCCCATCCGGCAGAGGCAGCACATTTATTCCAACTCACAGGAGCCAGTCAACAGCGATGATGAGGGTGACATCCTCCGCGGGCAGGCCCACAGCACTCAGCACAATCACCATGGTCACCAGGCCGGCCTGGGGCACACCGGCAGCTCCGATGCTGGCGGCGGTGGCAGTGACACTGCAGACAAAACACACCAGCACAAAAGGAGTGAGACGCCCATCTCTCCCCTCCAGGCCCCTGGTCCACAGTGGTTAGTCCCGGAGCCTGTTACTGCTGCGTCCCAAATTGGCCAGTCAGAATCTGTTCTCTGCTGAGCACCAGCTCTGCCTCATTAGAGAGTTGTGGGAGACAGAGGGGACTGTCAGCTTTTTCCAGGGGGAGGTGTGGCTCATCATTCTAATTCGAAGAAGTGGAGAGGAACTGCACAAGTGGCACACAATGAATGAGCTAGAGAGAGATTAAAGAGGAAGGCAAGAGTTTACCAACCGAAGGTTTTAATGGAGGGCTTTATCCACCCATCTATGCATCCTTCCATCCTAAACAAGGGCCAGGTACATCTCCACCTGTTTGCTTCCCCCCTTCATCTGTCTACTCAGCCAAGCAATCATTTATTGAGGATCTAATATGTGGCAGGAATTTGTACTGCTTTGAAGGATGGTAGAGGGATTGGGTTAGGGGTGCGTGGGCAAGGATATTCAGGGTGAAGGCAAAGGAATGAGGCACTAGCCAAGCAGGTTTCAGGTACTTCCTTTACATCAGAAGACTCTTGACCTCTCTGGGAACTGCGCTTTAGAGCACTGAGTTGAGAAATAGCTATGACTCCTGTCCAAGGTACAAGTGCTTATTCTTGACCACTCCTTTCTGCCAGTGGGTGCCCTTTGTGCAAAAGGAGGAGAGATCTGGAGTCCAGAAGAGGATTTTAAATACCTTGTATTTAAAAAAGTCCCTCTCAGGTGGACAAAATGTGGCACTAGGGATATTTCTCTTTGGAATAAGCAGTTTTTCATCAGCAACGTCTTCCAGGTGATTTAAATCTGGTCATTTTGAAGAAAACCAAGTTTGCCCTGCCCTGAAAAGTCCCTGGATTTGAATGAGCTTTGAGGGGACCCACTATATTTTCTAGACACACGTTCTCATCCTTGGGCCAAGGATGCCACTGAGTTGAAAGCTGAAGATGGAAACACTGTCAATTTAAACTAGAAAAATCCTTGATTCTATCCACAAATCCATATTCTGTGGGCTCGAAAAGCCTCAGAATTCTCACCAACCTGATTTACTGCTCATTCATCTGCCTGGTGGTGTGTCACAGATGGTATCTGAGAGCCTGGTCAAACACAGACCAGAGTTCTTTGACAAGTGTGGTTTCCTTCAGTGGCCGTGACCACCAATTTGCAATTAGAGATTTCTGGAGCAGTCCAAATCCCTCTCAAAGTTTTGGGCTTTTGCATAATCCTTTAGATCTGTTTTGACTTAAATAGTCTTCGGAAACGCTAAGTTCATGTCAGTGCTGCTTGAAAACATTTAAACTGAATGCACTGGTGGGTTTTCTTTGTCAGAAGTGATTTGTGCCCCTACCCATTGATCCCTCTTGAAAGCCTCAACACATAATGGTTAACCATATCCCTTCGGCTTGAGGCGGGGCTTGAAACTCAAAATCCGTTTAGTCAAAGAAAACCTTGCCTATTAGCCTTGACCTTGCTGATTAAACTTCAGCCATTTGCCTGGCTTAAGTCTGAAACTTGGAACTGTATATCCTCAGATGGGGGTAAAGATATAAAAACCTACTTGTTCTGCTTGAATATATACTATTTTGACTTTCGAGGGTTTTCAAAGAGGAAGACAAAATAATCACTGGTAGAAAGTTCTTTCCTAAGCACTGAGATCTAGATTTATGTCAGGCCATCTAACTCAGCTCTCCATACAGGACAGGGACTAGGTAGTGAACTAGAGTGAGCACAGGTTTTAGAGGCAGACAGATCCAGCCCTGCTGTTTACTAAGGCAAGTTAGTTCTCTGAATCTCAGTTTCTTGCCTGTAAGATGGGGAGAATATGTCTACTTTGCAGGGCTGCCGGTAAGATTAGATGAGATAAAACATGTAAGATATCAAGTACAGCACCTGGATATAGTAGGTGCTTAAAACTGAGGCCATTTTGCTCCTTCAGCAGCTGTTACAACTACTTCTGCTAGTATTACTACTATTACAAAATTAACTACTGTTACTACTACTGCTACTTTTTTCCTCTAAGCTCTTTCTAGGTCCCAAATCCCCTAATTCTCTTTTGTTGTAAGAAAATTTATCTCATTTCTAATCAGTTGTAACCTTTGGTAAGTGAGTATTATGACAAACCACAAAAGGTCATGTTTTGGGTGGATGGTGCCTATGTTTCTTTGATGTCTAGTCCAAAAGAACCGTAGAAAGAGATAAACTACGGGTCCAAAAATCTTATAGCCATAAATCACATAAGCCACAACTGTGACTTGTAAAATAAAAAGAAAAAAAATAGCACTGGAGACTTCCCTGGTGGTCCAGTGGCTAAGAATCCGCCTGCCAATGCAGGGGACATGGGTTCCATCCCTGGTCGGGGAACTAAGATCCCACATGCTGTGGGGCAACTAAGCCTGTGCCACAACTACTGAGCCCAAGTTCTAGAGCCCTTATGTGGAATGATCCTGCATCCTGCAACTGAGGCAGCCAAAAAAAAATATTTAAAAACAAAACCAAAATGACTTCTTATTTCATTCTCTCCCAGGTAGAGCCAGAGAGGATTTTTAAAGTCAATAATTACTCTGGGCCTCACAGTTGTTGTTATTTGCTTTGGGCCAGTAGTTATCAGCAAGTTTGATTTAAAAATACAACAGAGCAGAGAGAGGGTTTTCATGTGATTATTTAGTCTCTAGGCCCAAAGTTTATTCTTCTAGCAGTGAGGTTAAAAAAAAAGGAAGGGGTTAGAAAGATCTAGGAAACTTACGAGTGAAGCAGAGGGAGGGAATTCACCCCCCACAAATAGCAAATAACCACAAAGAACTGGCACCTCATACAATTGCTCCCTGGAAATGACTTCAGTACAGACTCGGTGCCACAGGCTGAGGTGAGGGAGGTGGGAGAAGGCACTTGGAGAAGTGAAAAAACAACTGCTAGAATTACAGTGGTTGTGGAACTTTCTCAGGCATGATTCAGGGTTTTACTTTTAACATACCCTCCACTATTCAAACTAGAGAACTTCACCCATGCTCCTGGGCTCCAGCCTCCTTAGCCACTAATACTCTTTACAGATCATGAGGCACTGGTGTAGTTTCCTAGCTTATGTGCCAAATGGTCTAGTTTGGACTTGTCTTCAGTTAATTTCAAGCAAACTGCAATAAATATGATTTAGGGTTGGGAAGATCTAAAAATTTACTGCACTAGAACACAGTAAGAACTTACTTTATGCCTAGGATTTATGCCTATGTCAAATGCCTGAAAGGTTCAGATTCAACGGTGTTTAGGCCTAGGGACCCAGGTTAGTCTTAAACTTCCACTCTAAACTAAGGGCTTCCCTGGTGGCTCAGATGCCTGCAGTACAGGAGACTGGGTCCAATCCCTGGGTCAGGAAGATCCCTTGGAGAAGGGAATGGAAACCCACTCCAGTATTCTTGCCTGAAGAATTCCCTGGACAGAGGAGTCTGGTGGGCTATACAGTCCAAGGGTTGCAAAGAGTGGGACATGACTTTCAAACTCAACTAAAGTCTTAGGATTAACTCTAATCCCAGTTCATCACTTCAAAGCAGCACTGTCCAGTAGAATTTTCCACTATGATGGCATCTATTTCCAAAGCGATAGAACATTCATGTCTACTCTGACCAATTTGTGCGTGTGGCTAATGGCTACCATATTGAACAGTGCTGTTCCAGAGAAACATCTCTGGCAAAATTCACTAATGATATTTTCACCATCTACTTGAGCAGGCAATTTCAGGCTTCACTTGACTAGAATTCTCTGCAAGATTTGACTCTATTGACCATTTCATCCTTGAAAATCTCTCTTCTCTGGGTTTCTATGACACCATGGTTTCATGACTCTTCCCTCCTTTATGTTCTCATTCTCCTCTTGGGTTCCCCCCTTTCTGCCTGCCTCTAATATTAGGATTGTCTAGGGCTCACGCCTTAGTTTCTGTTTCTTCTCTACAAACTCTCCCATTCCCAACAATTGCTGAGCACTCAGTATGTAGGTACCATTCTAAGTACTTTATATGCATCATCTGACTTAATAATCACTATTTGCATAAAATATGGGTACTATTATTATCCTTGTTTTACAGGTGAGAAAACAGAAGCTTAGAGAATTCAAGGTCACAGCTAATCTTGGTGAGGCAGAGTCAAACACAGATAACTGACTCACGACCCACATGCTTGATGAGCATTATCAAACTGATGACTCTGACTTCTGTATCTGCAGTCAAGACCACATTTCTCACTGTATATTTCCACCTGGATGTCATAAAGGATTTTCACATTCATTGTATCCAAAAGTATAAGCTCTTAATCTTCCCACCTATACTTCATTCTGGAGAAGGTGATGGCACCCCACTCCAGTACTCTTGCCTGGAAAATCCCATGGATGGAGGAGCCTGGTAGGATGCAGTCCATGGCGCAGTGAAGAGTCAGACACGACTGAGCAACTTCACTTTCACTTTTTACTTTCATGCATTGGAGAAGGAAATGACAACCCACTCCAGTGTTCTTGCCTGGAGAATCCCAGGGATGGGGGAGGCTGGTGGGCTGCCGTCTATGGGGTCACACGAATGAAGCGACGTAGCAGCAGCAGCAGCATACTTCATTCTCTTACACTAGTCCCGGTTCTGATAAGCACCATCCACCAATACTGGGGGTCATCTTAGCCTTCCTCTGTCCCTCACTCTGAATCCAGTAGATGCCTCTTGAATTAATTAGCTCTTCACCCGTGGGTCAGTACCTTAATGTAGGCCTTTTCATACTTTACCTGCAGTAGTCTCCTAACTGGTCTTCCAGCTTATAGTTTCTGCCCCCATCCATGTTCATCCACTAAATTACCAGTTATATTTCTAAAATGCAAATCTTTCTATAATATGAAAGACTGTCTAAGACCCTTCCATGAGCTCCTCACACAAGCCCTTCCATGATATGATCCCTGCTTTCTTCTGTGTTCTCCACACTGTACTCTTTATGCTAGCCACACCAAATAATCTGTATTGTGTAACTAGGACACGGTTATATCAAGACCCCTGTTCAGCCTATTCCTCTTATCCAAAATGCTCTCCACTTCCTCTATCAAATACTTACTCCTCTTCTAAGACTCAGCTAAACTTTCCTCTTTTCCAGGAAGCTTTTCCTCACCTTCCCAGGTGGACCAACCCTTCCTTCTTTGGTGCCCTCTGTGTTCCACATTCAAACCTCTATTACAGACTTTACCATATCACTCAGCACTTATTTGAAATGAAGTGAAGTGAAAGTCTCTCAGTCATGTCTGGCTCTTTGTGACCCCATGGACTATACAGTCCATGGAATTCTCCAGGCCAGAATACTGGAGTGGGTAGCCGTGTCCTTCTCCAGGGGATCTTCCCAAGCCAGGGATAGAACCCTGGTCTCCCACATTGCTGGCAGATTCTTTACCAGCTGAGCGACCAGGGAAGCCCACTTATTTAGATATCTGTATACCCAACTTATCTACCCCTTAAAAGCAGGAACTACCCCTTATTCAACCTTGATTCCTTGATACCTGCTCTGTGCCTAGCACCTTGTGGGTGCACTGGGCCGAGAACACAGAGACTCCCTGGCTCCCCAGACCTGAAGCAGTATTATGTACCAGTCCTGCCACTTGTAATACAGATGCTTAATACTTAATCTTGGGAAGAGATTTTGTAGACCACAAAAATAAGTACAGCTGGACCATCCATGATCTCCCTCCACAGATGAGTTTTACTTGAGAGCAACTCCAGTTACAGAGATGAAAATGAGTGTGACTTCATGCCCCACCTGATAGTGATGATCTGCCCAACGCTCAAGTCCAAATCATTCAACTGCGCAATAAACACGGCCGCCACTGCTTCATAGAGTGCAGTCCCATCCATGTTGATCGTAGCACCAACGGGTAATACAAATCTAGTGATCCTCTTGTCCACCCGGTTCTTCTCTTCAGCGCAGCGGAAAGTGACAGGCAGTGTTGCTGAACTGTGTGATAAAAAGAGAAAAGATATGATGGCCTAGGAATGCTGGTCCTCAATCCCTGCCTGAAGTGATACCTCAGTTCTAGAAACTAAATTGAGAGCTCAAAGCACGATGGCACTTTTGGTAGGACCAGGAATCAGAAGTCGCTGTGCTTGTCACTGTTCCCAGCTATGACACAACCCCCTCCTGGGTTGCAGGCCCTGCCAAGAGGGCAAGAAATATCCAGTAGGGTGAAGAAATGTGTAAGGTCAGAAACTGAGGAGATCATTCTCAAAGGCAGCTACAAAACCCCCCAACTTCATCAAGTGAGGTGAGAATTGATAAGGCTTGGCTCACAGACTTCTTCCAGAAACCCCTCTTCTTAAAAAAAAAATTTTTTTTAATATTTGTTTATTCATTTGGCTGTGTGGGGTCTTTTTGACAGGCAGGATCTTCAATCTTCACTGCAACATGCTAGGTCTCTTAGTTGCAGCATGTGGGATCCAGTTCTCTGACCAGGAATTGAACCTGGGCCCTGGGCATTGGGAGCACGGAGTCTTAAACAATGGATCACCAGGGAAGTGGTGGTCCACCAGACACCCTCTTCTGTTTACCTGGAGGAGATCATGAGAGCTGTCAGAAGAGCCTGGGCCATTCCCATGGCGAACTGGAAAGGGTTCTTTCGTACAATTATGAAATATATCAGTGGGAGAATTACAATGGAGTGGATTGCAAGCCTGTAAATGGGAGAGAGAAACAGGTTCACAGATGATATTATCTCTTCATTTCTTTTTTTCCAAATAGCATTTTTACTCATGATATCATTCAACTTTCATTATGGTCCAATGAGAAAGAGGACAGGAATATATGTTTCCATTGAACACATGGGGAAGAGGAGACTCAGCAAATCAAATATCTTGTCAAAGTTGGTGGCTAAGCCAGTAGCTGAGTCCACATCTCAGAGCTCACAGAATAGTTATGTCATGCTGCCAAGCCCTGTACCTGCTTTTCCTGCTGTGCATGCTAACATGCTTTCACTTCCTTCTGCTATTGAATTCTTACTCCTCCTCTAAGACTCAGTGAAATCTCCCCCTCCTCCTGGAAGCCTTCCCTCACCTTCCCAGGTCCAGCTGACCTTCCCCTCCTTGGTGACTCTGTGGTCAATAGTATCATAGCCCTTAACACAGTCCTGAACCTGGACCACGCCACTATCCAGCTGGACAGCACCACCATCTAAGAGGGGAGTCAGGGTTTGTAAGGGGGAAGTTATCCCTGCTCTCCTACAGTCATCTTTCATGACTGACCCTCTTTTCTTTGTCATTCCTACATTCCAAACTATTCCTCGTCTCACAAACCAAAGGGCTTAAAAAATTAAACTGATTCAGCAGATGCCAGTAAATGGCAACTCAGAGTTTACAGATCAGTTATGTGAAGCTGAAAATAAGAAGAAGTGGTCATTGAAAAAAATAGATCCTGGAGGTCAAGAAAGGGATCTTACAGACAGCCTATGGCTTAGAACTATGAGAAACTGACTTTTAGTTTTCTGTTAGGAACCTAGATAGGTTGATGGGGCAGAAACCAGGAGAACCCTCTCATTAAATAGCTCAGCATAATAAATCTTAGCCATACCATGGCCTGGACACAGCCCCTGGCCTCCAGTAAGGTGGATGGTCCCACCTCCATTACTACCGGGGCCCTGGAATTTGATTCTGGCCTTGTCTCCATTGACCAGCATGACTCTGCTTTTAGTAAAAACAGACTAAGAACCAAATCCTATGCAGTAGATATTCCCCAGTGCAACTGAGTTCCAGCAGGTGAGCTGATTCCTCCAGTTGAGTGGGGGAATTGACCTGTGTGAGTCAAACTGATGATGGTTAGTCATTCCCCTGGTCCATATTTCTTAGCATATGTGCCATATCCTGCCCCTGGACCGACATCTGGGGGCACCATTCATAACCTATCCCACTGCATCTCCCCTCAAGGAACCTGTGAATGTGCTACAGGAAATATGCACACAGCTGTCTCCTGCTTTGCACAGTTCCTACCAACCTGAAGATTCTCCAGCACCCTCTCTTATGATATAGGGTGTGACAGTGCTTACCCAACAGGGTTGGAACCAACCACCCATCCCACTCCTGCTTGCTCCAGTCCAACTTAATTTAGGCCCTGCCTAATTTCTTTCAGGCTCAGGGTACATGGGGACTGTTCTTACTTGTTTGGTTGGTTTACATCCTTGAAGAAGGGAAGGCCAGGAGAGGGCCAAGAGAGGCTACCAGTGGGTTTTTCTCTTAAGAAATTATTTTAACACAGCTAATAAAGGCAGTGGCAAAGCATGGTCCAGGCTGTTCTGCCAAGATCTGGAAACTAGCACAGTGTGATCCACCTCCAGTTCAGCTGTTAAAGGGCAGCCCTTCTCTCCCCTGCTCTCTTATCTCTGAACCTCATCTTTTCCTGCCCAAGGGAGAGAAGCCAGTTTCACCAACTGAAACGTGGCCTCTCAACAGCAACTCATTGGCTCAAATGACGTTCCATTGTCTTTCCTTGAGTCTGACATACCCACTCAGGACGGTGGCCATGTAAAGGCCCAGTTTGCGGAATATTTCCCAGTCTTCAACTTCTATGATCTTCCCGGCAATCAGGAACAAAATACCAATCGGCATGTAGCTAGAAAGTAAGCACAAGAAAAGACATACTTCTGTCATCAAATATTTTCTCAGGGTGGAAATGCTGGGAAAGAAACAAGCCAGGGCATATACCTCGGCTTGGGGTGTGCCCTTCACTGGGAGGGGCACAGGGTATACACAGTGAGGCTAAGGTCTCAGTTTCAGCCCAGCTGGACTACATTGGCTACAGGTTTCAGCACCCCTGTGCACCTTAAACTCTACCCACCTATGCCACCATAAGGGGCACTCTGGTCCCTAGCCCATGCCTTGCTCCTGTGCACATACACCCTGCTGACTCATGTCCGCAGGTCTCTCTCTAGCTTGGCTCTCCAATCATGGCCTCTAGGCTCTTTCTAGACACAGTCATCTTGTTTCCCAGGTAGTGGTATCAGCAACAGAACTAGTTATGTAATAGCTCTGTTGTGATAGCTCTGTTTGTGGAGCTCTCATTACATGCTTTGCATTGGGTTAGGTATTTCACATGCATCATTCACTTAATGTACTTCTCCCGACTCTAGGGGTAGACTATTTATCCTTTCTAACAGATGGTGAAGCTGACGTTCAGCAGCATTAGCTGAAATAACTAAACCCTTTACTGTCACTGGCAAGGTCTATACTCTGAAGCAACTTGCTGTGAGATAAGTGGGACGGAGGTCTCCCAGGCAAGGTGGACTTTTCAGCATCTGCAGGCACGGGGCAGACGCTCAGGAGGCGCAGCCGCTATGCTCACCTGTGGCAGCTGTCATCTGGATGCATTAGGGCCCGTGTGCACCTGCTGTATCCCTTCTGCATGGGGCCTGATAAGGAAAGCAACCTGTGTTCTGGAAAACTCCTTCAAATCACTCCTTTAAGAGTTCTTTCTTACATAAATGGTGCTTGGTTGCAACGTGATCAAAGACCTTGGTAGAAAAGACAATGGCTGATCTCTAGACTTTCATTAGTGAACTGAGTCCTAAGTAATACATGGAATTGTTTAATACTCTAGTGTCTTGCCCTCTCTAGGGTGAGGTGAGTTGAGAAACATAAACCTTTTCCTTCTAGTTTTGAAGGGTCAGCCATCGGGGGAAGCAAGATGGCATTAACCGGTGTCTGCTCACCACATAATGATCTGAACGATTTTCATGGTTGCGTCACTCAGAGCATTGAAGAAATCCACCAGAATCTGTCCCCTTTCTCCCATTTTTCCAATGACAATTCCAAAGACGAGGCAAAAGACGATCAAGCCCAGGACATTTATGCCGTCTGAATACATGCCTACGACTTTGTATTCCTTTGTTTTGTTCTGTGGATCAAAACCAAGAAAATAATATTGATGCGTGATTATAATCTTGTTAGAATGCATAGGCCCTGAAACAGGAAGATATGATAGCCAAACAAACTAGTGACCTAGCAACAACTTAGGATCAACAAGTTTAGGTGCCAAAAAGAAAAAAAAAAAAAACCCACCTACGAATGTATCAAATTTTACTGCCCCCACCTCTGGCATTGAAGTTTGAAGTGTTTTCTTTTTTCCCCTCTCTTTCAGTGAATCCATACTTGAATATTTCTTTTGAAGATTTCTTATTCTGGGGTGTTTTAAATTTTTAATAACTTTAGGCACTTTTCAGAGTTATTTTAACTAGTAGTTACATTAGGAGTCTGCATAAAAAGATACAAATTAATAATGCAGGAAGCTCAAAATATTTACCAGTGCAGACATTTTTAGGACACTTTACTATCTATTTTATCCTGATAATGAACACAGGAACATTTTTTACTACCTCTAACCTTAGATAACCAATAGGATTTTATTTTAGATAAAAATTAACCAGATATCTACTACTATGAACCATTTCTTCATTTTATCCCGGGTAAGAATAGCATGGGGACTTCCCAGGTGGCTCAGTGGTAAAGAATCCACCTGCCAATATAGGAGATGAGGGTACAATTCCTGGGTCGGAAAGATGCCCTGGAAGAGGAAAGGGCAACCCACTCCAGTATTCTTGCCTGGAGAAATCTCATGGACAGAGGAGCCTCTGTGGGCTGCAGTCCATGGGGTCACAAAGAGTTGGACACAGCTGAGCACATACACACACACACACACACACACACACGAGTAGCACGAGACATACCAAGAGATAATTCAATCCTAGTTGTGCAGCATGAGCTTAACAGAGATTTCACAGGAAGATAACATATTCTGAGTGGTGCAAACCAGGTTTATAAGGAATTATATGGATGAGCCACTGGGGTACCAATTATTTCTTACTTATGATCTGACGTGATCAGACGCATATTTACGCTGTAGCCCGTGCAGTGAGTTAACTGCACGGGCTACAGTGTAAGGTCTTAAAATGCAGCTGGATAGACAAGACTAACTGTGAGAAACATGAGCCAATGATAGCAAGATGGTGTGTAACTAACGGCACAGCCAAGCTATGAGTTACAGGCATCATGTGGAGACTGGAGACATGAATATGGGCTCTGAAGACAGTGAAGGACAGGCCCGAGGAGCAGGCAGCCAGGAGATAAGCAGAGATCTAGAAAGCAGACTCCAGAAAAATGGCAAGGAAAGGCAGACATCATCACACACCAGGTCTCTGAACTCTACTCATCCTTTACAGCTGCCACACTACTTTAGACCTCTCTATTCTACGAAGGAGTATTCTATTCTTTCCAACTGTGATATTCATCACTCTTCACACGAGAGCATATATCACATGTGCCTTTTCTCTGTCATAATCTCAGTGCCCATCAGAGCTTGGCCCATGGAGAGTGCTCAGAAAAATCTCTGTGGAACCATATCAAGAAGCAAGAGTAGGAGTTTATTGAGGAGTTGGATCTGGATAGAATAGATTGGGCTCACCAAGAAGTAAGCTGGGAAACCAGGGACGAGCCAGGTTATGGAGTGCTTTCTGTAGGAAAAAAGAGGGAGCTAACTGTGGCCTATTTAATGTGAACTCTTAAATCTACTGCATTTTTTTTTCCCTTAAATTTTTCCTTCCTGAGTGAAGGCAGAGTACACTCAGGAGAAATCTGCTACACTACTACAAATGTACTACTTCAGGCCAACCTGATCTAAGCTCCAACTGGAGGAAGAAATGGCACCCCACTCCAGGTTTCTTGCCTGGAGAATCCCATGGACAGAGGAGCCTGGCAGGCTACAGCCCATGGGGTCACAAGAGTTGGACACAACCTATTGACTAAACCACCAGAATCTTGAACAATGAAATCCTAAAAGTTCTGAGAGTCAACTGATTCCATTGATAACTTTATGGCAAACTCCTGGTGGCAAAACCTATCCTGAACTGAGATGAGGCTGCTGCAGCTGCTAAGTCGCTTCAGTCATGTCCGACTCTATGCGACGCTTTAAACGGCAGCCCACCAGGCTCCCCTACCCCTGGGATTCTCCAGGCAAGAACACTGGAGTGGGTTGCCATTTCCTCCTCCAGTGCATGAAAGTGAAAAGTGAAAGTGAAGTTGCTCAGTCAGTCGTGTCTGACTCGTAGTGATCCCATGGACTGCAGCCTACCATGCTCCTCCGTCCATGGGATTTTCCATTCAAGAGTACTGGAGTGGGGTGCCACTGCCTTCTCTGGAGATGAGGCTACATATAGCCTATTTTTCTTACTTTGTAGCCAATTTGTAAGTTAGTTGCATTTCACTTAAAAGATGTTGTGTAATATATAGTACACACACCACCTGGCCCTTCTAAAGTGAAAAACTCTGGACTCAGAATCACATTTGGGCAGAGAGTTTTAAATAAGGAACTGCAGGCCTGCATTCCATGTTTATGTGGTCTTGCAAATCTAATGATGTTCCCAGAGATGCCCAACTCAACTCTGGGTGGCAGAGACAGAAGTGACAGGACTCATTCTTTTCTCTGTGTGGTTCAGTTGCTCTTCATTATTCTCAGAAGTTATACTCTATACAGTGGCCGCCAACACTGACTTAGGGAATATTGAGTCAATGTTCCTAAGGGGAAACAGAGGATTAGGTTCCTAGGAATCAACAGTCACATCACTTTGGTCAAATAATCAATATGAAACCTTGTTTTCTCTGTGTTTTAGTTCAAAGACACCTTATTTAATATATATTGTTTAATCATTAACGTTGAACTCACTTTAACTCATGCCTGAATGAGACTTCTCTAACACGTGTATTTTTTCATATGGAACATCAGCCTTCTTGCGTTTGGGAACACTAACTAGCCAGCAGTGCAGCATGATGCTTGGGAGACATTGCAAACAGTGCAATTACCAAGCTAATGCACCAAACTGAGAAAACTGTGGCAAAGATACACCGCACAAAGGACACATATTTACCATTTAAGAGCTGAACCAGGGAGGGGCTGGGCATACACATATAGCTGATGCACTTTGTTGTACAGTAGAAACCAACACAATGTTGTAAAGCAATTATACTCCAATAAAAAAGGAAAAAAAACAAATTGCTGAACCAAGAGGGCAGAACACAGCCTTGTTCAACCTCAGCTGGGACATGTGCATGGGCAAGTTACATTTTTCACCACTCCTAGTGTGTCTGTGAATGACTGCACCGTACTAATTTTCGGGGTTACAAATGCATTTGAGTACATAGGCAAATTCACAAATGTGGGATCTGAGAACAATGAGGATCTACTTATTTCCATCTCCTGCTCACTCATGACTTGGCCCCTGCCTACCAGGGAAGGGAGCAAACAAAAGAATGTAAGTGGTACCTTGGAAATAGCAGTTGTCATGATGACTGTGACAGACGCTTCAGTGCTGTTTGTCCCTGGCTCCTCAGAAAGCTTCACTTCTTCACGTGTGGTTTTATACTGCATGTTGGAGAGGGGAAAGGTCAAAGAAATAAACAAAAAAAGAATTTTTAAGCTCCTAAGGTTAAACCATAGGAATGTTACTTTGGCCAGATAAGTGTCACTGAAATTTTCTACCTCTGAGGCCTCTATCGGCGTTGGTTTTGGATGGTACTACCCCTCAGGCTTTGGAAGCAAAACTGGGATTGAGAAATCCAACCCCCTCACCACCACAGTTACCATTCAATGGTGTCTAATGTTCTCTCACTTCTGTAGTAAGGGACCAATTAATGGAGCAACAATGTAGAAGAAAGCATAGGTTTTATCTTTAGGTGCTTTAATAGATTCTACAGGAATCCTGTCAATCATTTTTGTTTCTATCTATTTATTCATTTATTATTTTTAACCTGGGGAAAAAAACACCTCATCACTTTAAATGTAGTCACCATGACTTTAATAAACATCAAGAACTATATGGTTGTTCCAAAGTCAATAGACCCTTTAGGGCTATTACGTGAGTGAGATTTCTGTTGAATTCCCTTCCTTCACCTGTTTGATTCTGCTGAACTTCAGCAGAGAGGTTTAAGAAAGAGCTAGTATATCATCACACTGGGCATAAATGTTACTCCTACAAGGCTCTGCCAACACCAAGAACCTTACAAGTGACCACTGTGGCTGAACCGCAAATGCACCCCCTAAATAGAGGTGGTTCTGTGCCTTTTGGAGGTTGGCAGGGAGCAATTTAATTGCCATTTTTGTTGATCTACATAGAGATCTCTGTTTGTGTAATTTATGTAAATGAATTCAGCAGCTTGTGATAGACTCAGCTGTCTTAAAGTACATAGATAAACAACAGAAGAAGGCTTAAAGGAAATGAAGTGAAGAGATTGTGAAACTTCCCTAAAGGAAAAAAAGTGGCTTTGTTAACATTGCTCTGTAGAGTGCCAGCAGTGGGCATGTAGGGATGAAAGAAAGGACCAGATACCAGGAACACTAACCACCCACACGGGTCACATACTGATTTCCCAACATGGGGGTGGAGGTTACCTTTTCCAATTGCATTATATCTGCAGATAGTCTGAGCTTCACAAATATAAAGTGGTTCTCCGAAACTAGGTACTAGAAGCCAGATTTGAAAACACTCATTTGACAGGTTCCTGACTTGCTCCAGTTGAAACCTTTTGGGTAAAAAATGAAGTCTAAGGGAAAAGGGAGCAGTGTAAGCTACAACAGGCATGCTGCTATGGCTGGAAAGACTGGGGTTGACAGGTCACCTGAAATTTCTCCATTCACAGGTATTAATACATTGCCCATTTTTGATGAGCGAATTCCATTTCTTAGGTCATAGCAGAAAAAAAATCTTAATGGGTAAGGAGGAAGAGCAGAACAGCTTGAGGGCAAAAATCATTATTCTTACCTGCTGAAAACAGGCTTGGACAAGGTTCTCAGGGAACATATTCCTGTTGGACACATGAAAAGCAGTATCACATTAAGATAAAAGTGGTTTTTGTTTGTTTGTTTTTGTTGTACCTAATACATTGATGGAAATGAGTATGCTATAGAATTAGTACTCTGGTTTTGGTCTCATCTTTGCATAATGCTTCCTTGTATTAAGATTTCTTTTTCCCTGCTGCTGCTAAGTCACTTCAGGCGTGTCCGACTCTGTGACCCCATAGACGTCAGCCCACCAGGCTCCCCCACCCCTAGGATTCTCCAGGCAAGAACACTGGATTGGGTTGCCATTTCCTTCTCCAGTGCGTGAAAGTGAAAAGTGGAAAGTGAAGTCGCTCAGTCATGTCTGACTCTTTACAACCCCATGGACCACAGCCTACCAGGCTCCTCCATTCATGGGGTTTTCCAGGCAAAAGTACTGGATTCATTTTCTCTACTGAGCTTCAATTAGGGGATAGAAAGCTCTCCTAACTAACCATCACACTTAATTGATTCATTCAGTAGCCAACATGGTTGCTGTCCTCGGTGAAATATGTACTAGCAGGTGGACAAACACAGTTAAGAGACTTCTTTAATATTTTGCACATTTCTGTTTTCATCAATGAGAGTCAACTGCACTTATTCCCAAATTCTTTATACCAGTTTCAAATATCATTGTCATTATTGAATGAAATATTATGTAAATAAATTCAATATGAGTGTGAAAAGGAAGGAGCAGTTTCCATAAAAACTAAGCTGGAATGCCTGGAAATTCGTTCAAGGCAAGTGAGTAAAATTTCTGTTGTTGCGTTAGGTAAGGGAAGACAATTGAAATAAAAAGAACAGCCGGAAGAACTCAGCTTTCAGCTTTCCTTGCAATTTCTAAGGGTTTTGTTGCTCTACTTCATGAAAACTGAGCCTGGAAATTGTAGATGATGCATTTATAAAGGCAGCCTAGGCAACAGAAATATGAAATTACAATCAACTGACACAAAGAAATGACCTTGGCCCAACATCAAAAAAAAAAAAAAAGGCAAATAAATGCATTTACGTTTTAAGCATAAACAAAATATGTAGTGTATATTTATGACTCTCTACTTCAACTGCTGTTTTTTAAAATTGACTAATCGGTAGCCCTGATTGTTTCAGATAAGAGGGTTTCTCCTGTACAGTTAAAATTTCAAGATGGCATTAGCAGAACATTAAACCAAGCATGGGCCCCTGTGCAACCACAAAGGCTGTATGCCTGTGAAGCCATGCTGCTTGCCAGACACCCACCTGATCAGGTCTAACATGGCATCCACTGTGCTAACTTCAGGGGTGTTCCCTGTCCTGTCAATTTCATTCACTTCCTGGGTGACACCAGGCTTGATGCTCACCACCAGCACGATACCTGTAACCAAAGATAGCACCCACAGAGCATTAAGAATCTCCCAGGGCACCTGATATCTCTTGCGCATCCATCTTAGAGTACCAGCCAATACTGGGATGGGGACCCTGAGAAGTCTACCCAAAACACCAAGCCTCAGCAGGAACCTCAGCAGAATTACTGCCTTAATTACTTCCCATCAACTGAAGCAGAAGGAACTCTTCCTGTGTGTTTTTAAAAAATGAGGGGCTGCACTCCAGAACTGCTTCTGGAAACATTTGCTGATGAGAATGCTCTTTTCTTCTTTAGCTTATGAGATCAGCCTCAGCAGGGGTTGGGGTGAGAAGGACTTATTTTCCAACTCAGAGTACTCAGCATCTTTCTGTAACTTTTACCCACAGATGCTGGTATTTTTCTGAGGGTCACAGAAAATAAGCCTTATCTTCCTGTCATACCACAGCCATCAAATATCTGAAAAGCTATGTGTAACCCACAAAAGGATTTGGGTTAGGGAGTATTGTTCTGTGTGACTCTTCTGGGATGCAATGAGAACAGGAGTTCTAAGGAGAGAAAGCTGATCTTGCTATAAAGAAAATCTGTCTAAACAGAAGGCATCTGGGACTTCCCTGGAGGTCCAGTGATTAAGACTTCATGATTCCACTGCAGGGGATACAGGTTCAATCCCTGGCCAGGGAACTAAGGTCCTGCATGTTGTGTGGTTAAAAAAGAAAAACAAACAGAATCTGAAAGCACCATTTTGGAGCTAATAGGTTCCTCTTGAGGTGTCCAAGTAGAGGTGGGAGGTTTTAGGAAAGACCAGGTTGATGGGCTGGAGGGGAGTGAAGAAAAGCCTCCATGCCCTTATCCCTCTTCTCAGAGAGAAATGCCCCTCCAAGGGGGTAGGACTTAAGGCTGTGAATGCATTAGTTTTGCTGATGGGAAGAGTCACTGGGCAATACAGGGGCCATGAATGGATGTGGTCTACTCTCCCCCCTCAGAGTTGCAGAAAAGATATCAGCCCAGCTTTGTTCTTTGTGCTGGCCTCCCTCAGGAGCCTAATGAAATGTGGTTTTGGTTTAAGGCAGGGTTCAGGGCCTCCTAGGTTGCCTGGCCTGCTGCTGCTGCTGCTAAGTCGCTTCAGTCATGTCTGACTCTGTGCGACCCCATGGACGGCAGCCTACCAGGCTCCCCTGTCCCTGGGATTCTCCAGGCAAGAACACTGGAGTGGGTTGCCATTGCCTTCTCCAATGCATGAAAGTGAAAAGTCAAAGTGAAGTCACTCTCCGCGACCCCATGGACTGCAGCCTTCCAGGCTCCTCCGCCCATGGGATTTTCCAGGCAAGAGTACTGAAGGGGAGTGCCAATACCATTAAAATCTTACCACATCCTCAGTTCATCAAAGCAGAGCTGTAAGGGTCAAGCTGGCTGCAACATTTGAGTACACTGCCCACCCTCTCTTACCACTCAGAGTATCCTTCCTAAAATGTCATGCTAGGTCACAAAGGATGGACCATACTTTTTTCACAAAAGTGTCAAAGGTATATAAGCAACCACAGTCCCTTATTAGAACAGTCTCCCTCTTTCAAGTGAAATTTATACTTGGCAAGACTTCTGTTAGCTCTGGGTACTATGTGAAATTTGAAATGTACCGAAATGCTATCTTTCTGGAAATACTTTATAATTATACTCAAACCCACTATTACAGACTAATTATCAAGTTTAAAGATTAGCTCTTTGCTTCACTTTCTTTGACCCAATGATCCAGATAAGGTGCAGAACTGTCCTTCTCTTTCTGTTTATTTACTAGAGACATTAATAAGCAGTACCATGGCTGAAACTCAGCCAATATTATATTTGTTCATATAAAAGGTTTAGTGCTGACTTCAAGCCTAACAGGTTCATAGTAGTTTAACAACTGTACTTTCTGATCTTTAAAAAAGTGTGCGTTTAAAAAAACCAACTACTTTTAAATGGAAAGTCACAATTATATATAAAAAAAAAAGGATTCAGAAATGTCTTACCTAAAATTACGGCAATGAGAGTGGTACAGAAATAATATACGACAGCACGCAGACCAATTTTTCCAGATACGTTGGAATCCAGTGTAGCAACACCTGAAAGGGTAAGAAGTCAAATTATATTACTTGAAGAAAAATTTCCAGGACTGGTGGCAATTCAATCCTCAAGGTTTGGAAAGAGCTGAGCAGTATGTATTTATCTGCTAGGCCTATCTCACACATTTTGTTTGAATAAATACATTGGGCGAAAGAACCATTTCAGTATTCCAAATGCAGAATTAAGAGACTGAAGGCTAGTAGGGGGCAAGATCCCCTCTGGCTAAATCCCCACCACCTCAGCTCTTAGTGAGTGCTGTGTCTGTGGCTCATGAGAGGGGTGGTCAGGAGACAGGTAAAAGGAGTCCCCCTTTGGCATCTGCTCTAAGAACTTTACCATTGTATCACTCGACATTCTTTTGGGATTCGGTATTAGGGGAAAGTTTACCTTAAAGAACTGAGAAGGTTCTTTCATCACATAATAAAAATCGTACAACTCATGATCATTTCCCTTTCTGCCTTTCCTGTCAGGAATCTGAGAGTCAACTAAAAAGATAACTTTTAGGTGTGATTATCAAGTAATATATCTGTTCATTATAATTATCTAAAGAAAGGAAAAAATATAAAGATGAAAACAAAAATCACTTCATGTCATCAGCTATTGTTAATATTCTGGTGAATATTATTCCCATATTTTTTTCTCAATTTTTTGTCAACAGGGCTGAGATAGTTTTATAGTTTATAATCCTCTCTCTTCTAAATACAATATCATAAGCATTTTGCTCATTGTTACAAAGTCACCCTGCAGATAATTTTAAAGACAACATAATCTTCTGTCATGTGGCTGTACCATAAGGTATTCAATCATCTCCTTAGTGATGGATTTTTAGACGATAGCAGGACCAAATTCAATAATAAAGCACAGTCACTTCATTTTCCTTCCTGGCTAGCAGATTTCCTTCTTTTCATGATTTTCAAATTGCTTTTATGTTTAAAACCATATTCTGTATGGCTTTGATTATGAGGCTCCTTAAAACCCTTGTTTTAATAAGTTGGGATATAAATAAAAATTTCTGAGGGCACAGATAATCTAAGAAACTTATGACCGCATTGTTTAGATGTAGTTTCAAAAGGTCTTTGGATGGGCGAAAGAACCACTTTTGCCTCGTTTCAAATGGTCAGAAAAATGGCTGAATGTTACTTGACTTACAGTGGTTGTATGGGATGCCAAGGATAGATACAGAGGTGGAAAGCATACATCCCCGCTTGCTAGAAACCTTTGCCCTCCATCAAAGATGCCCATATAAATGTGGTCAAATGATGCATCTCTCTAACTGGACTGCTTCTGTGTGATACATGAAGCGGGTTGAGAAGCAACCAAATCATCTTTCAGCAAGTTGTCATTTGGAAGTTTCAGACTACTCTGTCCGATTTCCAAAATGAGAATCACATTTTGAATCAAATGATTACCACAGAAAATGATTTTCTGAGTTTTCAACACGCATGAGTTGCTCCATAACTGTTACCCTGAAGTACACGGTAGCAGGAAAAATGAAGAGGTTACCATAAGGCAGCCTCAAGGAAAAGGTAGTAAACATGCAGGCTATCAGCAAACACAAGTCGATTTTATATTCACTCCTCACGCTATAAAAGGCCTATCCATTTTTTTTTAAGTGACTAGGGGATTACACTCCTCAAATATAATCATACATAGTTGACGTTTGGGAAAAATCTGTAAGGAGGCTATGATGACGATGATGACAACAGAAAAAGACATCTCTCACTCGAAACACACCATTCCTCTGGCTGTTGATTGCTTCTTCTGAAGTTATATTTTGAGGGAAGAGGCTCTGGCCTCTAGCAGTCACCCCAGTATGTTGTTAAGGGTTTATTCATCAACCTCCAGAGCAAGACTGCACAATTACTGTATGGTGAGCATACTGCGACAGTCATGTCCTAGAATAAGCTGGATGGTAAGATTCTATTTCTCTGGGAAAAAGAATGTGGTGTGCTGAGCAGACTTTCTTTTCCTAATGTGCAGACAGTTAAAAACAATAATTCTGTAAGAAACTATAATGACAAAAAAATAGCGAAATAAAATGACAACAAAAGAGATACTGAAAGCTACAACTCAGAAACCAATGCAATACAGAATTGTAAAGTAAAAAATTAAAAATAAATAAATAAATAAATTAAAAAAAAAAGAAACCAATGAACTAGCTCATATTTAGTTTCAATCTCTTAAAAAAAAAGAGCAAACAATGATGCAAATATATAAGCTTGCTAAGTGTATTATTTGATTATAAAATGTTCCTATTCTATTTTGAGCTCTATTCATTATTTTGATAAACAATTATAATGATTATTCATGATAATGTAGTTTAAAAAAAAAAGAAAATTACCAATCTAGATATTTAAGTAACCTGTACAAGCACCTGCTCCATGACCTAATGGAAGATGTATTTTCAGATATATTGTCCTTTGCTCAACATCCATTTAAGCATCTCCCAGTCCCTAAGGTGCCGACAAGTGACAGGTTCGCAGGGTGGCTGCCGAATTGTCTTGGGTATGTGTCTCCTGCCCTCTCAGGAATTTCTTCCAGCAGTGAAACAAATTAAATCTATGTGGGTAATTGTTTCCAGCATATGTTAAAATGTCTTAATTTGTCTTAATGATTCGGCCACGGGCTGGTGCCTCTGCTTTTATTCCAGGTCCCAGATGGCAATAAAAGTCTTCATAATAATGAGATTCTTGGTGGAAATACTTTAAATACAGCCCCCAAAGTAGTCAGCTCCTGGCTGTTGCGAGTACAGTAACTCTCTTGTAGTTACTTTCAGAAAGAACTTTGTTCCCCATTTCTCAAATCTACTGAGGTCCTACAGATCTCCTGGATATATCAGAAATGCATTCAAATTAACAGTCATACTTCTCCACATCCTAGAGCTACCCCTCTACCTTTCTAGCCACCACTGATTGAGAGCAAAGGTGGCACCAAAATCCAGACTCAACATCTCAAGGATGTTGAGGATGGGGTGGGATGTGGCTGCCATAAAGGGAGGGAACATATGCAGGGAGACAGTCCAATATTTGAAAACCTCTATAACAGGAACATTACTGAACTTAACATGAATATAAAATGTCTGGATGGATAGTCTAGCCACCCAGTTGCCAGTAATAGCCACCAAGTTGGCAGTAATAATGATAATGATTATTATAATGAAAATGACAATAGACACTGTGTATTGAACAATGACTGAGGGTTGTGTCATCTCCTTTGATATTCACTATAACCCCGCCAGGCTGGCATGATTACTCCCATTTTACAGAGAAAACTGTGGCTCAGAAAGGCTAAGTAACAGGCTAGGGTCTTACAGCTGCCAAGCAGTGGAGCTGGTTTGACCCCCAAAGGCCAGATCTTAACCACTATGTATGTCACACTGGGTCTATCCATGTGCTACTAAATTCTAGACCAGTGCTGCCCAGTAGACCTTCCTGTGGTGATAGAAATGTTCTCTGTGCTGTCCACTACAGTAGTCAGTAGCTACAGATGGCTAGGGAGCAGTTGGCGTGTGGCTACTGTGACTAAGGGGCTGCTTTTAAATTTTGTTTAATCTCAATGTAAATAGCCACATGAGGCTAATGGCTACCGTGCTGGACATCAACACAATCTCTAGGCCTCGCCAGAGTGTCCAGCATTTCATGCGTGCTCAGCAACGTTGAATGAACAGACTCAAGCTTAACTCCATTACAATAAACCAGGTAAACGATGAGGATAAACCAGATAAGCCATCATCTCCTGGTGTGCTTTTCCTTCCCCATGCTGACCATAGCGCTCTGGACTGAGGCGTATTCTTCCTGGATCCTCAGTGCATTAAGTAAGGTGCTTTGTGAATTTTGTACTAAATGCTTCCATGTGACAGAAAAAGCTACACTTCTTATGTGTGTATGTGTGCTCAGTTCTGTCTGACTCTGCGATCTCATGGACTGCGGGCTGCCAGGCTCCTCTGTCCATGGAATTTTCCAGGCAAGAATACTGGAGTGGCTTGCCATTTCTCTCTCCAGGTGATCTTCCTGACCCAGGGATCAAACCCGCATCCCTTGCACCTCCTGCACTGGCAGGCGGGTTCTTTACCACTGTGCCACGTGGGAAGCCCACTGCACTTCTTATGGCTCCTTACAAAGTGAGCCCATTTCAAAGATCTCCTATGTTAGAGATTTAGGAACTTGGCAGGTAATCTCCCTAAAACCCACTCACACAGGGCAGTTTGGTATGGTTCCCAGAGTGGCAAACAAGAATACTTTTCACTCATAACAGACCTCCATGTGAGAACACATTTAGCATTTTAGTGTTTCTCTTGTTTTTTCTCATTATTATGTGCTCCAACCGACTTGCCCCTCCCAGACTGTTTTAGATATTTTTTGCTCATTGCCACCCCATGAAATTTTAATAGCACAAACTGTACATCTGTTCATATACTAAATGTGTATATATATATATATGTGTGTGTGTATATATATATATATATGTATATATATATATATATATATATATATGCTCTTTACATTGGAGAAGGCAATGGCAACCCACTGCAGTATTCTTGCCTGGAGAATCCCATGGACAGAGGAACCTGGTGGGCTAAAGTCTATGGGGTTGCTAAGAGTTGGACATGACTGAAGTGACTTAGCACATAGCATATGCTCTTTACATGAGAAGAGTAAGCTTGCCGCCCACCCCTAAAAACTTGCTTCTGCTGCCTTAAGGCCACATTGCTCCAGTTGAGAGTGTGTGGTCTAGCTCAGTGAATGTTGTTCTCTGAACGGTAACTTAATCCAGACCTTGGACTCTGAAGACAGCTCCTCTCGATGTCAAGTGCTCATTTGTGACATGGAGCTGGTGGCTACTGCAATGGACAACATACAGAGAGAACATTTCCATCTTCACAGCACCTGGGTAGTGCTGGACTAGAATTTTGTAGCACATGCATGAAGTTAGTATCAGTTCAGTTCAGTTCAGTTGCTCAGTCATGTCCGACTCTTTGCGATCCCATGAATCACAGCATGCCAGGCCTCCCTGTCCATCACCAACTCCCGGAGTTTACCCAAATTCATGTCTATTGAGTCAGTGATGCCCTTCAGCCATCTCATCCTCTGTCATCCCCTTCTCCTCCTGCCCCCTATCCCTCCCAGCATCAGAGTCTTTTCCAATGAGTCAACTCTTCGCATGAGGTGGCCAAAGTATTGCAGTTTCAGCTTCAGCATCAGTCCTTCCAATGAACACCCAGGACTGATCTCCTTTAGAATAGACTGGTTGGATCTCCTTGCAGTCCAAGGGACTCTCAAGAGTCTTCTCCAACACCACAGTTCAAAGGCATCAATTCTTCGGTGCTCAGCTTTCTTCACAGTCCAACTCTCACATCCATACATGACCACTGGAAAAACCATAGCCTTGACTAGACGGACCTTTGTTGGCAAAGTAATGTCTCTGCTTTTCAATATGTTGTCTAGGTTGGTCATAACTTTCCTTCCAAGGAGTAAGCGTCTTTTAATTTCATGGCTGCAATCACCATCTGCATTGATTTTGGAGCCCCCCCAAAATAAAATCTGCCACTGTTTCCACTGTTTCCCCATCTATCTGCCATGAAGTGATGGGACCAGATGCCATGATCTTAGTTAGTATAACACAGTGGTTAAGAATATGACCCCCTTGATAAAGGAGAATGGGGAGCTATTTAATGGATACAGAGTTTCAGCTGGCAAGATGAAAAGAGTTCTGGAGATGGGTGGTGGTGGTGATGGTTATGCAACAATGTGAATGTGCTTAATGGTAAATTTTATGTTGTACGTATCTTACCACAATTAAAAATAATTTTATAAGTTAAAAAACCTTTAAAATGAGAAAGAAAAGAATAGCCTCAGTCTTCAGAGCACTGTGGTCAGCATGGGGAAGGAAAAGCACACCAGGAGATGATGGCTTATCTGGTTTATCCTCATCGTTTACCTGGTTTATTGTAATGGAGTTAAGCTTGAGTCTATTCATTCAACATTGTTGAGCACGCATGAAATGCTGGACACTCTGGTGAGGTCTAGAGATTGTGTTGATGTCCAGTACAGTAGCCATTAGCCTCATGTGGCTATTTAAATTGAGATTAAACAGAATTTAAAAGCAATTCCTTAGTCACACCTAGCCACATGTCCCCCTCATTTACTGTGGGGAGGTCAGATGGTGGGCCTACCTTAGCCCCAAACAAGTGAAACATCATTGTGCTTTATCCTGGGGTTTTACTCTAAAGACCCTCCTGGATTCCTTGCTTTTTGGCCACACCTTGTGTCTGATGAGGTCTAGAAGACCACCTTTCCTTACAGCCCACTCTTAGAACTCAATTCTTCTGGGCACTGACACCTTCCCTTAAGGAATTTACAAATGAGAAAGGACTGCACACTAATACACCACAAAGCTGGTGTGGCAGGATCTGCAGAGATCAAAGGGCGTTTAAAGATGTTTATAACAACTGAACAGTAATTTTATGCCTGTTGAGTGTAATAACAAAAAACAGGGCTAGCGCTTTGTCTTTTTCTTTTTTTATATCTTTTTCTAGTAATTCATTAATGTTATAGTTTACAAAAATTATTGATCCATGTGGATTGGAAATTTATAAAACCAGATCTTTCCCACCCACTTTAAAACCTGGATGCTCTGTGAAGCACTGGTCCAGAGAACAGGTACCATGGGCTTTCAGAGGAACCAGAGGTGTCAACAGGCTGAGGTGCCCCAGGAGCAACTTGCAATAGTGAGCATCTGAACTGAGCAGAAAAAGATGAGCAGGATTCTGACAAAGATTCTTTCCTTGGCCACATTTTAGTCAGGCTTCCAAGTCTTCTCGTAGGCCCATCTGTGTACTTCTTTGCAAAATAATTTTAGCAAGAACCTCTTACCCTTGATATATGATCACGTTCCTTATCCTCCACCATCTCCCAGATGATTTCTGATTTACTGTGGCCTGTCTTCAACATGAATCTTGTTGGGTCGGGTTAGCCAGAATCCCTTACCCTTGATGTTTCCTCTTAAGAGTTGTCCATCCACTGACCCCTACCTAATTTTCGATTATAAATTCCCACTTGTTCATGCTCTATTCAGAGTTGAGCCCAATCTCTCCCCTTCACTGCAGAATCTCATTGCAGTGGTCCCTACAACTGTCTATATGGTCCTAGGAAAAGTCTGCCTTCCCAAATTGACAAGTATCATTGAATTTCTTTTCTTTAACAAGTCCAGTTACCACTGGGTCCAGGATTGTCCTTTAAATCTAGGGATAGTTTTGAGGCTGGGCTGTGGCCTAGAGACAGATATACTCCAAGCAGTCCCAGGAACTCAGGGGTACTTGCTAGCTCTTTAAGGAACCACACTTGTTTTTTTACCTTTGGAGGAGGCTTGGATGAGCTGGGGTGCTGGCTCCTGACCAAAGCAGTAACAATCTATTAGAATTTTTTTTTTTTTTAATAAAAACACTGCAAAGGAAGAAGTTGCCGTGGGCTAAACAATAGCATGTTTTAAAAATAAACACCCGAGGGTAAAAGTCTCCTCTGAGGACTCTCTGATTAAGCTACCACCCACTAGAGAACAAAATTTCGTGACAATCTCTCTCCACCTTGCCATTAAGTTGTCAGAATTAACTCTGTTATTGGAAGGTTTTGTTTTTTTTTTCCCGGTCTGGCATTTGATGATGTCTCACAATTGTGAATGGACACATCATCCAAGCAACACTGTTGCACTGAGGCATCCTCTTATCCAGATGACTCCTGTCTCTGTCACCAGCAGAGGCCACTGGCATGGAGAGAGACAAGCACAGACTTTGGTAGGACACCCTAGGCTCAAATCCCAGCCTTCTCCTCCCAGACTCAGTTTCCCCACCTATAAAATGGAGATTTAAAATGTCTCTGCCTATGGCAGAAAGTGAAGAGGAACTAAAAAGCCTCTTGATTAAAGTGAAAAAGGAGAGTGAAAAAGTTGGCTTAAAGCTCAACATTCAGAAAACGAAGATCATGGCATCTGGTCCCATCACTTCATGGCAAATAGATGGGGAAACAGTGGAAACAGTGGCAGATTTTATTTTGGCGGGCTCCAAAATCACTGCAGATGGTGACTGCAGCCATGAAATTAAAAGACGCTTACTCCTTGGAAGGAAAGTTATGACCAACCTAGATAGTATATTGAAAAGCAGAGACATTACTTTGCCAAGAAAGGTCCGTCTAGTCAAGGCTATGGTTTTTCCTGTGGTCATGTATGGATGTGAAAGTTGGACTGTGAAGAAAGCTGAGCGCCGAAGAATTGATGCTTTTGAACTGTGGTGTTGGAGAAGACTCTTGAGGGTCCCTTGGACTGCAAGGAGATCCAACCAGTCCATTTTAAAGAGATCAGTCCTGGCTGTTCATTGCTAGGACTGATGCCAAAGCTGAAACTGAAACTGCAATACTTTGGCCACCTCATGTGAAGAGCTGACTCATTGGAAAAGACTCTGATGCTGGGAAAGATTGGGGGCAGGAGGATAAGGGAACGACAGAGGATGAGATGGCTGGATGGCATCACCGACTCGATGGACATAAATTTGGGTGAACTCTGGGAGTTGGTGATGGACAGGGAGGCCTGGCATGCTGCAATTCATGGGGTCGCAAAGAGTTGGACACGACTGAGCGACTAAACTGAACTGAACTGCCACCTAAAGGGTAACTATGAGGAGCAAAGTGAACCATGGCATCTTGCACAACAGCTGTTCCGAGGGTTAGAAACAATATCTAGAGCATGCCTAGGACAGTAACCAGAATTTAAATTTTACTCAGTCAATAGCCTCCATTACTGCTGAATGAAATGGTCAATAACAAAGTGTGTCACTGAGCACAAGGAAGGCACTTCACAAGTATTAACTCGTTTGTCCCTTCCATAATCACATGGCCACTAAGGAGATCTTTTTAAAACATCAATCGGGCCATTTCACAAGCAGGTGCAAGCTTCTACTGGCACTTAATATAACACAGGAAATCCTTACCCAGGCCAACAAGACCCCGAGGGAAGGGCACCTGTCTGCCCTGCAGCAGGGTCCACCAGCCCTCTTCTAGAGCCGACCATTGCCTAGGCTCTTCTCTCTGCTGGACTGTCTCACTCTCCTCTTCTTTCAACCGCTTTTAAGTCTTTTCCTCAGAGCCCTTCCCTGAGTCTCCAGGCTGAATCAGGCTCTCCTCACTTGGCATCCCATTCATACCATGTTTCACAATTATTACTAATGCACTCCTTATTTAATGTCTGTCTTTCTCATTAGACTGTAAGCACTCCGAGGGCAGGAGACCTAGATATCTGCCTAGTCACCAATGTTCACACATGGGAGGAACTCCATGAACATATATTGATTGAAAGAATAACCAAATCATCTACATATGGCTACCAGGCTCCAGGCAACTCTTCCCAGGCTCTGGTCCTCAGGCAGCAGAAGGTTCCAGAATGGAGCTCGGGAGTCTGCATCAGCCCCAGGTGCTGCCCTTATGATCTGTGTGATCTTGGAAAACTGGCTTAATCGCTGTTCAACTTCTGTTCCCTCATCTCTAAAGAAAGAAGTAAGTTCCTACTTATTTTCACTGGATTGCTATGAGGATTTAAAAAAATAAGTTCATTACCTCCCCAGAAAAAAACAAGGCTGAGGTCAGGCTATGCTCTCACTCTGTTGATCAGGGCAGCCTGGATTAATACTCCTAGGATGTTAAAAGGGAAAAAGAAAAGGCAGAGGAGAGCATGCAAAATATGTTTCTGTGCATGCTTCCCCTATGACGTCAGTTTTTCTTAAGAGACATTATTACAAAGAAGTCCCTTTCAATAGGTTCTGTCACCTCCCAGACTATTCTGTGAAGTTAACAACATTAAACTGGTTCCCAGCAAAATGAACTAAAGGCTCTCGCAGCCTTTGTCAGCAGGTTCACATTTGATGTTCAAAATATCTGTCAAGGAGCAGCAGGCGAGTCTCCTGTTTCTTCAGCAACCCAAGAGCTGTTTTAACATTTTTTTTTAATATCATAAAGGAGAGTGCTATTTGTATTTGGGACCAATTTATCATAAGACCCAATGAGCTTTTATAGGAGGTTTCTTGTTCAATAAGCATTAAACACACCTCAGAGGATCTGAGGAGCTCAGCTACTCTCTTCAAAGCCTGTGCTTTGACATCGGGATAGCGAACAGCTCAGGGAGACTTTTTTAGCTTTCTACCACAACCTAGTTATTATTGAGCTCTCTCTTTGCTTCTTCTTATCTCAAAAAATTGGTAGCTCGGGTCTCTGGGTTGAAGCTGCTTGTTTGCTGGGGAACTTAACATGCGAGGCAGAGCAATCCTATTGTTTTCGTTTCCAGAATGAATGCACTGTGTGAACTCACCTGGTTTGGCTTGATTCTAATATTGGCCCTGCAGGTTCTGATGCCAATGTAGGGACTGTCTAGAAACTTCTTATAGTATCAGACAAAAGAGTAAATTAAAAAATTTTCTCCTAGGCCTAACTAGTAAAATCTAGTTTTAGCAAGAACACTGCTAAGTTAGTTTGATCAAACCCCCAATATCTGATCACTCTCCATATCTAATCAGGCTCCTCATTATCCATCACCCCTGGGTGCTGGAGGGCAGTCCTAGGTGCTGCCCTTATGATCTGTGTTGGAAAACTGGCTTAATCTCTCTTCAACTTTCTGTTTCCTCATCTCTAAAGATAGAGGTAAGTTCCTACTTACTTTCACTGGGTTGCTATGAGGATTAAAAATAAGTTCATTACTTCCCCAGAGAAAACAGAAAATAGCACTTTCCATGCACTATGACATATGGATAATGATAACACTGTGTCATAGTGCAGAGGTGGTATCTGATTACCCTGGGCTGTCTTTACCAAAAATCCTGTTAGGTCGATTTAGCCAGAATCCCCCTTACCGCTGACGTTTCTTCACAGTAATTTTCCATCCACTGATCCTGCTACCCAGGTCATTGGCCATCATTTCCCATTGCCTCATGTTGCATTCATTCGGACCTGAACCTACTCTCTTTCCTCTACTGCAGAGTCCCATTGCAGTGGTCCCTCTACCTACTGTGACAATCTGGAATAAAGTCTGCCTTACCATCTTTGAGTGTTACTGAATTTTCTTTTAAACAATACTTCTCCACTGAAAGCTTGTTCAGGGTGTTTCTTGGCGGGAATGGCACAGGTGGGAGTCACTGCTCTGTTTCCCCGTGCCTACAAGCTTATGTCCAGAATCCCCAGGAAGGTGCACAAACCCCATGAAGCCATGCCCTTACCTTCCATTCCCTTGCTTCCTCCCCAGGTTTGCAGCCTTCCAGTCAAAGTCTCACTGTCCTCCCAAGATTCTGAGCCTTCTATTTTCTTCTGTCTAGAATGCCTGCCACTTCATCTGATTCCTCTCTCTTCTTCAAAACTCCACCCAGTGTCCCTTCCTGCATCCTCATTCCCAGAAAGACTTATCACAGAGCATTGCAAAGGTAGTCTCCTTTTCTTGAAGACCTGGACATCTCTTTGTGTCTTGTGTGCCCAGCATACAGCCTGGGACATTGAAGATATGAAGGCATGAACGAATGTCTTCCAGATCCACATATTGAACTTATGAGATTCCTTAGAATCCCTGCATGATTTCTCATTTTTTCTTAACAGGAGAAAAACATGCACATTTATTTAATACAAGTCTTATGTGACATGGAAGCCATCATAAAGAATTAAGTTCCAAAGAAATGATGAAAGTACTTGCTTTTATATTAGGTTGACAAAGAGAGGCAATTGTGGAAAAGTGACTAAACTATATGAGTCTCACTTTTTTTTTTTTAACTCAGTTGAACAGAGCTGTGAACCAGTCTAGTACTGGTTTAGGAAGAAGGAAAGCTCATTCATGGTGAATTCTCTGGGCTTCACTATGTCAGAGACTGAAGCAGGGGATATTTATCTCTTGTCATTTTTCTCTTTGTTACTGTGGCAACAAGTGGCACATTCATTATGGGAACTCCATCCCTTATGTACACAATGTATACCTTCCTTCTTTGGAGAAAAGGCACTGTAGAAAACCAATTAATATAATAAGCCTTCTGGCTTCAACAGCTGTGTTCTAATGCAACAAAAACTTCTGGTCTCAGGGAAATGTTTAATTTGTGTGTGCAAAGTTGTTTAGGACATCTTATCTTCTTGGTTCCCAAACAAGGTTGGGAAAAAACGAAGGAGGTGTTTCTTGGAATGCAGGCAGAATGCAGTGGTTCTAGATGGTGCAAATGAGGTTAAGATGTTCATTCTCAACCTGAATGATTTTAAGCTCCAGCAGGAAGTTTTAAATTTATAATCATAGAGACTGAACTATATTAAAAACAAACAAACAAACACACACCAGTGTTTCAAGAAAAGCAAGCATACTTTTCCCCCATAGCTAAAGTTGATAGTGGATGCTCTTAGCTACCTAACAGCAAGGTGTGCAGCCAAATGATATGTGCATCTTCACCTCTTATACCTTCTTGCCAACAAGGGACTCACGGACCAGCAGAAGACCTGAGGTCCATGACCAGGTGGCTGGAGGAAACATCAGTCCCTCACAGGATTAGCTTGTTTTCACACAGTTAACCAGTGTTTGCTGAATTAAACTGAACCTGTTTCAGGGAGGCACATGGAATGATTCTTTCTACTGGAGGTGTGGGTGGCTTCCCAGGACACAGCCACTTACGAGTAAATGAATACATATTCTTAAAAAAAATGCCCTCCCCAGCCTAAATAGCACAAGGATGTCACCTGCGAAATCTGAACTTAAAACCGGGGGCGGGGGGGGGGGGTGTGTGTGTGTGTCTCCAAATACCTTGAGATGTCACTTTATCTGCTCCATCCTCCATTCTTCAGTGTCTCTTCAAGGCATTTACACTCACCACTTGGTATGAGTAGCATTTTCTCCGGAAATTGGTTTGTCACTCAGATAGTTCAGCTGCCAGCTTGTCTCCTATTCTTTTTTAATTTTTTTGTAAATAAATGTTTTATTGGCAATGCACCCAGGCCCAATCACTGACATATTGTCTATTGCTGCCTTTCTGTGATACCCAGTTGGAGAGTTGGACAGGGACCATATGGCTCAAAAAGTCTTGAATATTCACTTATCTGGCCCTTTACAAAAACACTTTCCAGATTCTCTTGTAGGGAAACCATTCACACATATATTCTGATAAATACCATTTGTATTTAAGCTTTAATAAATGCTATTTATCTCTAAGCCTTAGTTAAACCCCAAACGGGGAACCTTTCTCTGCCTCTGGAGGTGAGATCAGATTGTTGTTGTTCCAGCTTCTGCATCAGGGGAGTAAGACAGCTTCCTATGGGGATGCTTGGGGAATCTCTCAGAACAGGAGGCAAGGAGTCGTTTCATTCCTGTGCTGGGTATTAAAGAAAATGTGACCTAAATTTAAACTCACTGGTTGATTAAGACCTGGGCCAGGATTTCCAGAGCCACACTTCTCAGGCATGTTCATAAGCCATCTCCCCTGCTATTTCGCTGGCTGTGGGATACAAATACAGCTTACAGACCTTAACGCTCATGGGGTCAAAGTGCAGATTTTCTGCATGTGGCATGGGTGTATCCTTCAGGATATAAATTAAGGGTAGGATTCTGCTAGTGCCTAAACTATCTGCCTCTAAAAATGCCTTGAGATGATGTCCATTGTGCCTTCTCTCTTTGTGTGTGTTAAAGCAAGTTCCAGACATGTCATTTTCATCCCTACATAATCCTATACACTTAAAAAAAAAAATATCAGTTTCTTATATAATTAAATGCCACTATCAGCACTATCAACAATTTCTTTTTTTAAAAGAATTTATTTGTATTATGAATAACAAACTCTCTGTTAAATTAAAACCTTTCATTTATATATTTATTTTTGGCCACACCACACAGCATGTGAGATTAGTTCCCAGACCAGAGATGGTTCCTGAGCCCCCTCCATTGGCAGCACAGAGACTTAGCCACTGGACTGCCGGGGAAGTCCCTCAAAAATTTCTCTATACCACCTAATAACCAGTCTATATTCAAATTTCCTTGATTAATGTGACGGCTTATCACATGAAGAGAGATTCTCCCTGTTTAAAAAAAAAAAACTATAAAGTAGTTTTATGTCAGCAGAGGCTTTGATGGCAGAGGTTTTGTTACTTTGTTAATTTGGCAAGATTATGCATAAGTACAGATTATTCGTCTCAGGTTTTACTGTCTCTCTGCCACTGATTTATGTATCCTTAGGGCACTCACTCAGCTCTCCCCTGCTTCCAGCATGAATTCTCCTTTGTCCTAATAAGTGTATGAAATAAGCTCTTGATCTGCTGGATTTATAAAGGTTTTTGAAACTTGAAAGCTGCGCTTCCTGTATATTTTCCACAGCCATCTTCTGCTTCACCCTCCTGGCTCTGTTCTGGGTTGGGAGGCTGAGGATCACTGCAGGGTTTCGGGGAAGGACCACACACCAGGTAAAGGTGGTGCTGAGCAGGGGCAGGGGGCAGAGCTGGGGAGCAGAAGGGCAGGGAGACTACCAGAGGCAAGGCTGGAGGGGTACAGAGCAGAATCCATCCCACCTACTTCTTCTGGAAGGAATGAAGGGGAGAAGGAAGGAAGGAAGGAAAGGGAGGGCAGGGAAGGAAGGAAAAAAGAAGAAAGAAAATACAAAACAAACAGAAAAATAATGTGTGTTTGCCTTTAAAACATAAAAGAAAGCTCAGTGATCATTTTTTCTTACTAACTGAATCTAATCATTGCTAGCCATTTGGTTTTGGTCCTAACTTTTAAAAATGTATATAAATTTTAATAAAATTTGTATTGTACACAATATCTTATCTAATTTATTTTATTCTCCTACTTTATATTGTAACAGGAACATTTTCAACCTTCATTAAACATGTTTCCAAAACAAAGTTTTTAATAGGTGCATAGAATCCTAACTTATGGGTATAACATACATTTAGATTGCTTATAATTTGTCACCATTATACAAACAAATATTACCATGAACACCCTTGTACCTAAATCTTTGAACCTATCTCTGATGATTTATGTTAAATTCATCAGAATAGAAATGCAAGGTAGAAAGATCAGAACATGTTCCAAACTTCTCCCCAGAAAGTTGGTTCCAATTATACAGTAACTGAAAGAGTGATTGAGCCTGTTTTCCCATAACCTTGCCTTAGTACTGTTATTATTTTTTCCTTTTAATCTGAAAACTTAAAACACAAATTATCATCATTGTACCCATTCCTGCTTTGTTCATGTCCTTTGAATCTTTGACCATTTTATCACTTTATGTCAAAAGAATGGATAGTGTTTAACTGTGGGTTTTGATGAGGGAAAAGTGTAAAAATTTCCAGATTTGTGCTACACCTTCAAAAAGCAGCTGGGCTATGCAAGTGGAATGCAAATTATTTTCCTAGATTATTTGCAAGGCTGAGCTAGCACTCAAAACAGACTGCAAAAATCTTACTTGTTATCAAATGCCAAGTACATATTTTCAACATCTAATATATCCAACTACTATATTCACACAGTATTGTTACCTTTTCTTATAAAATCTGGCTTACTGCATGGGTTTTGGATTTGCTGCCTAAGCTGGATCAACTTTCCATACCTTCCTCCATAGATGTAAGTATCAATCACAAAGTAGTTTATGAACCTTTGTGCAACTGCATGCAAAATACAGTACATAGGAACAGCTTTGAAAATTTTTCTTGAGAGAGAGTCCAAAGCTTTCATCATGTTCTCAAAAGACCCTAAGAAAAGATTACAACTCTTTGATATGGAGAAAATTCTAAGGGTTTATAGAACAGCCATCTCCACAGGAGAAGGCAGGTAATGTGAATGAGTAAAGTGGGTGAGGTATCGGAGTGACAGGAACTGTGGCATCTCACATGCATTTGCACCAACTAAACACCGTGGCTGTTTCTCAGCTCCAAACCACTATGGTGTGTGGGGAACTGGCCCCAGTGTTTCCTGATCTTTTTTTTTTTTTTTTTCAGAAGAAGCCAGAAATATGGATGTTTACATGAAGTCTTCCAAATTTTAAATGCCTCCAATAATTTGAAGTTAAAACAAATAATCATTATATGGTACAAAGGACTGGTCTGCTGATCTGGCCCTCTGGCTGCAGGCCCTAAAAGAAAACCAGGCATTTCAAAACATAATTATATTCTCTTTATGTCTATAATAAGCCAAGAACACCAAGACCACTTAAGAACTAGGCTTCCAGTGGACTCTGGTCTGATTGGAGTTTGGCACTTCAAAAGTTCAATGGCTAAGTCTACCACTGAAGCAATGCAGTTGCTGAAAGCAGCAGAGCCTGACATCCATCCATCCTTCCCCCCGCCAATGTCCAGCTCTACAGAGATCAGTCCTACATCTCTTTAGTGGCAGTAGAGAAAAATGTTCTAGAAGAGGATATGTCAAGAACCCTAATTGCATGGTTATATAAAACTGTGATTTTCAAGTTGGCAATACTAGCAATTGCTGCATTTTACCTACTGCCAGAATGAGAAAAAGACAAGAAAGTATGGAAGCCACAGAGGAGCTAACCATACCCAGATGACTGACATTTGTATAAAGCCAATTAATCTCTACCTACATAAAGGAGTGTGTTCTATAAAGATACCCTGCAACATAACAATTCATAAGGGAAAAATCATTTCCAAATTCAAGTGTGTCACAAGTTCAGGTTTAAAAACACCAGGCTTTTGAAATATGGTACCAACCCATCATTAAACCTTTCCCACAACATGTGACTACTGGTCCCTGGGCAGATTTCCAAGGCAAGTATATAGTAGGTTCTGAGATCTGTGGAGGAGTGGAAGTAGTGAGAAGAGGGGACAGAGGACCCTGCAGGCTGAAAGGCTAGAGGCATGATGGCTGCAGCTGAGAAACAAATGAGTAAATTACAGAAAACATGATCCAAGCTGGTAACCACATTTTGCCTGAGGATGCTGGACGACACGGAAGGAAGAAAAGTGAACAGGAAGTCGCTCAGTCGTGTCCGACTCTTTGCGACCCTGTGGACTGTAGCCTACCAGGCTCCTCTGTCCATGGGATTCTCCAGGCAGGAAGACTGGAGTGGGGTGCCATTTCCTTCTCCAGGGGATCTTCCCGACCCAGGGATTGAACCCGGGTCTCCCGCATTGCAGGCAGACGCTTTACCCTCTGAGCCAGCAGGGAAGCCCGATGGCTGACATGGAAGTGACCAAATACGCCTTTTTTTCCCCTTCCTCACGAGACATTCTACAGCTGGTCAAACGAAGATCTGAGCTGTGGTAGACAGTGCTACAGGCAGAGCAATGCCACTTTGTGAATAATGAAATATTTCACTCAAGCAAATATGTACTTTCCAAGGGAGGTATGTATGTGTGTGATACATTAGATGCATTTTGATTTTTTCCTTAATAAGAACAACTCAGGTGATTAGATGGCTCCTTAAATAATCACAGAGAACATCAGTTTTCTAAAGGTACCTGTAATCATGCTGGATACAATTAATGGTAAAATGATGAGTTTCAGCATTCTCATCAGAATCTCTCCAGGAAAGGAAAAGTAGAATTTCTCCAGGTTAGACAGCTTGCTGTATTCTCGAACCAAGACTCCTATAACAATCCCTAAGAAAAACAATGATTGGGAAGAAGAAAGGAACAACATTAGATTTTTTTGGTATAAATTGCTATGAAAAAATATCTCCCAAATAGAATTTTTAGTGGCAAGAAAAATAATTTTGATGATCTTCCTTGAGTCGGCAAATATTAGACTTAAAAAACAAATTGCATTTTAAAAGGTAATGAGTAAATCTGTAAAAAGTAAAATTCATATGCAAGCTTTTTCCATCTCCTTTATTTCCCTTCAATTATATTATCATGACAAAACATCAAAGAATACTGTGAGAAGGAAAAAAAAAGTTCAATCTTAGCCAGCCCAATATAACAATTGTTTTACACACCACTTTTATTGTCTATCTATAGATATTTTACATATTTTATACTTTACATATCAGTTTGTATTTTTCTCATATTCTTTTAATAAAATTTTAGTAATACTCTTCTCTTTTTATAGAAGTAGAGTTGATTTACAATGTGTTAGTTTCATAGCAAAATGATTCAGTTATACATATTTTTCAGATTACTTTCCCTTACAGGTTATTACAAGACATTGAGTATTGTTTCCTGTGCTATATGGTAGGTTGGTTATCTATTTTAAATATAGTAGGGAAATGTTCAATATTAAGAAACAGTATGCATTCTCTGAAAGCTTGCCTTAAGATGATGTTGGTATGAATTGTTTCACTTCTGAGAGGACTCTGACAACTAAAATTCACAAATTTTAAGTATTTCTTCTAATAACATCCAGTTGCCCTACCCCACCCTATTCCCATCAACTGCCACTCCCTACTACCTTCTATTAATCAAGAAAGAAAACTCACACATCTTTTGGGATGACTCACACATCTTTTTTTTTCTTCATCAACCTCTGATGGATGACATGCTAATCGGAAGTAAAATGACTAGAGGGCAAGAACATTCAGGAAGGATATAACTGGATATGTTAATTTGCAAATGCAAATAATTAGTATGTGAAAATTTAGAGTTATTTGCATACAGTTAAGAACACTAGAGCAAATGAAGAGATGTCAATTATAATCAACAGTAGAGTTTTCATTTAAATTCTGGTATACTTCTCATGCCCACTGTGCTGTGCTTAGTCGTGTCTGACTCTTTGCGACCCCATGGACTGGCCTGCCAGGCTCCTCTGTCCATGGGGATTCTCAATACTAGAGTGGGTTGCCATGCCCTTCTCCAGGGGATCTTCCCAACCCAGAGATTGAACCCAGGTCTCCCACACTGCAGGCAGATTCTTTATCATCTAGGCCACCAGGGAAGCCCATAAGTAACCTTATATGAAACATTTATAAGTTACATTAGATAAGTAACCTTATCTTTAGCTTTTATTTTCCTACATATTTCACCTTTGCCTTGATCTCTATTTTGTACATACATTATTGAATGTATTTCTGATCAGCCATTTTAAATTATTTTTGGAGCAAACATATACATATAAACATTTTTGAAATTGCAGTTAAAGCAAACAAACAAAAAAGCCTCTGTATTTTTGATTTTTTTTGATACAGATTTCAAAACTTAAGCGTTAGAGACTCCAGAATGGTTAAGAACACCAAGGATTCAAAATATTTTAAGCAAATATTAAAAGCATGTTGTGCTTACTACTTACTTAATTAGCTATGTTTAGCTGTTCTATACGGAACGTAAATATATTGTTCTATAAGGATGCTCTGTGATGTTCAGTGCTTTAAACAAACAGAAAAACCAGATACTCTCTCTCTTAGTATTCAGGTTGCTTCAAGTAAAATTTTGGCTTGTATGTCAAAGAAAGCTCTGTATGTAAAAATAAAGGAGATGTGTCTGTGCTTAAAAACCAGCCACAAAAGCACTCTGTTGGGTAGCAAAAGAACCCATGTGCTCCCATCTTAGGGTTTATATTACCAACGATTAACTGTGCCTCTAATCATCTCCACCCCAAATGAATGCAAAGCAGTTAGAAAGAAATGTACTTGCTATTTTTCAGCCTTTAACCAGATATGGGTTTTTAATGGTAAAGATAAAAAGAGTCTCCACAAGGAGTCATTTAAAAGCAATCAAAGGTGACAAGCACAATGAATAAGTTACTGTATTTAGTAATGAACGCTTTCTATCAAGCTTGTTCTTGAAGTTGAATATCACAAATTATATTCTGATATTTGTTGACTGAAAGGAGAATACAAACACCAAACAAGACTTGGAAAAGCAGTTGGGAGATTCTCTCTGGGCCAGAGATGTCATCCCAGGACCCTCAAGAACAAAAAATACTGGTGAATGACCTCAGCCAGGAGTTAACATTTGTGAATAGATGTACTACGCCTTGGTCTCAAACACATTTGGAAAAATGAGACGCAGGATAAGAGAAAAATTACTGGAAGATTTGCCAGGTTCCAAGATGAAGCCAGGATTTCACAGTGTACATCCTTTCCTACCCTTTTCCAGAGTCAGAATCTTGGAATGGATGAAGGAACATGGAGAGGTTTATTCATAGCCAAGGGCTGCTGGGATTAAGTGCCCACCCAGGGGTACACAGGTCAGATGCACATGGTAGGGCCACTCCCAGAACCAGAGAAGATGAAGCCCAAGAACCTTTCTGAATAGCATATCTATACAGAGGCCTTCAGCAGGTCCAGGAAGTAAGTCCAAAGGTACAATTGTTACCTAGATGGTTGTAGCCCTTTAATTACCAGGAACTCATTCTTGGCCTGCTTTTCCCCACACAGGCAGGAAGATCCCAAGCAGGTACTAAGATGGTTGGGAAGTACATGGTGTTAGGAGAGCAGGATCGAGTTCTGGCTCCACCACCTATAAAGTACATAACTTGGGTCATGACTTTACCTTCTCCTGTTGTCGAGTGGTGGGATTGGAGGTAGGGCCAAAGGGCTGCCCTCAAAGGTGCCTTCAGAGGGCCAAGGTGTGATCATCTCTGAGCCATAGTGTCCTCAGTTTTAAAACAGGATCATAAAACCAGCTCATTGGCTCCTGGAGAGCTGGCAATGTTTTTTACATGAAATGTAAATACATTGGTAAATCAAGGAAGGGAGAAGCTAGGGAGGAAAACAAGACCATAGCTAGAAATTTCTTCTTCCAGTTTAAAACCTTAAGCTTAAAAGAGAAGATACGGACTTCTCTGGTGGTCTAGTGGTCTAGTGGTTAAGAATCTGCTTGCCAATGCAGGGGTGCACTCCTTGTCCAAGAGGATCCCACAGGCTGCAGAGCAAGCCCATGTACTACAACTACTGAACCTGTACACCCTAGAACCCATGCTCTTCAACAAAAGAAGCCACTGCAGCGAGCAGCCCATGCACCATAACGAGAGAAAGCCCACGTGCAGCAACAAAGACCCAGCACAGACAAAAATAATGTTTTTTTTTAAAATAGAAAAGACACACAGGATGTCATTGTTTCATGCCCATGTTGTCTCAAACAACAATTGCCAGTCCAGTAGCCCTATTTTGGAGGTAATGGGATGATTTGTTTTCCTGCAAAGTTTATTTTAAAAATATTGTTTATGAAATAATTCTGGAGATCAAAATAAAAGGTCATAAATAATTAATTGCACCAACCTATCCACTCCTTTCTCCTCACCATTTCCTAGGTCCTACCCAAACTTTGTTCTTATGCATGTTTTGTTTTTTCAGTACTCCAGTCTAGCAGATAACTCAACACCCTGCCCTATTAAATACTGTCCAGCAGAAGAAAATAGGTAATTTTAATTTTAAACAAACAAAACAAAAAGAAGCAAAATCTCACCACGGCCCTTTCAACAAAGAATGGGAGCAGTTTGTGAGCTGCGAGGCATCAGTGTATGGTGAGGAAGGAGGGGCCGAGGGCACGAGGCACAGGCCCCGTGCCATTCTGGCAACATACACTGCCTGGGTGGCTAGCAGGGCCGGAGGGTGGGCCTTTCCTCCTCATTCCAGGATCTGGCAGCTGAATCAGTGGCTGTGAAGCCTGATTTGTCCACAATCAAAGGCACTTGTGGAAATCCACTCCCAGCCAAGAGTGGGTCCTTAGGGAAGCCAGTGAGGCCTCTGAAACATCAGCTGCAAGACACCACCCAGAGTTCACAGGGACTTCATGCTCTCCCTTCTCGCTTCATAGGGGCACTACCCAATCTTTGTTCTTATGCACATGTGTTCTTTATAGTTATAAAAATTAATCTGGGGATAGTAGCTGAATTGCATTTGATTCAGATTTATAAAAACAGCATTGTTCCTGTTTTAGGGTATTTGCAGAAAAGAGATTAAAATCTTTTGTGGTTTTTAATGAAAGCCCCAGAATAGTTCTCTGGTTCACAGATTGAATCTGTCTTGATTAAATAAGAACTATTGGCAAAGGAAAATACATTCTTAATTACCACTGAAATAGTTATCTAGCCATGCTGTCATGTTATGTACTATTTTAAGCACTAGATTAAGCCCCTGAGGAGCTAATCTGAGTGTTGATAACCAGAAAATAAAAAGTATGGGGTGAATAAAGTTATTAACAAATGGCCTGGCATACACTGAGCCTCCCTGGTAGCTCAGTGGTAAGGAACATGCCTGTCAAGGCAGGAAATGCAGGATCTATGCCTGGGTTGGGAAGATCTCCTGGAGAAGAAAACGGCAACTTATTCCAGTATTCTTGCCTGGGAAATCCCATGGACAGAGGAGACTGGCAGGCTCCAGTCCATGGGGTTGCAAAAGAGTTGGACTTAGTGACTAAACAACAACAACAAGCATACTCTGAATAGATAGGAGGATGGTTTCTCTATCCTATACTTCCACTGAAATATACCTGCCCCCTTTTCTCATCTTTTCCTTTGGAGCTGAGTAGCTTCAAAAATATAAGCTCTTTACATGAACTCTGACACAAAACACAGATACCTGTGTGTCTATAAAACTTTTATTTTTAAGCCTTAAAAAATATATTTACTGCATAGGCAATATTCTAACAACTCTACTGGAAATCAAAAGTGTTAAAAATTTACCCACAATCTCATCAACTCAAATATATGTAAAGTGAAATTGTTTTCATTTTTCATACGCTACTGAGTTGGCCAAGCAGTTCGTCTGGGGGTCCTTTATCTCAGTTTGCCAACCATGGACTGAACTCAGGACACAGCAGTGAAAGCCTAGAATCCTAAACACTAGGCCACTAGTGCTGCACCCAGGGCAGCAGGGAGTGATCGAAAGCAGTCGACGTGAGGTCTGGGAAAGAGAAACTAGAGACAGAATTAAAGTGTTAAAGATGGGATCAGGGGACTCAAGACCTCTTGGATCAAGAGCCCTGTTCCTCAGAACCGCATCACTTTAATTTAGTGTCTTGGCAAGCAGGAAGTATCTGTTGTGCTACGTTGAAGGCAGCCTCCTGTGTTCCTAGTCATCTCTCCCATTTTATTGATTACTTTAAACTATCTTTGTTATTTTCTTGTACAAGGGCTATCACCTAGCTGGAGGTCATAGACGTGCATATGCCTTGGGAAAACATCTTAGTGTGTGCACAAGCAGCATTCCAAAGTGCACACTATGTTTTTCCTTAGCTTAGCAGGGTATGACAACCCCAACTAATCAACCCAATGTATTTTTACTTGGGTTATGCTGTATTGCTATATTTTGCTTTTATTCTTTTCCCATGGTGATTTTCTCATGGCTTAGCCGGAGCAACAGGCGGCTGACTATTAACCCCTGCACACCAGGGAACTCCCCCACTGAGTTTTCAATTCCATTGTCTCTAAGTTTCATTTCTGGAAGTTACTGTATCCTTCTCACAGCATCATTTTTCTTTTTCCTATTTTCTCTTCCATCTGTTTCTTTTTTTAATCATGCTAAACATATGTACTACATACTCTTTCAGATGGTTGCATCATGTCCAGCTTTTGTATTCTCTTGCTTGTGTCATTTCCTTGTGTGATTTGTAATTTTTGATCATAGATTTGTCTTTTAGGAAGGGGGTTGGCTTTCCATGGTTGTGAAATTGTCCCTATACATAATAGGACACCTGTTTCTCCTGCGAGTTTAGGAGTTTTAAGGTCACGAGGAAAGTCCTCCTATATTCTGTGCTGGTGTAAATTTAGACCACACAACCAGGTAAGTATATGTCTGAGTTTTAATTTTCTCATGGGTGCCTCTCTTCCTCTTTACTCTTAGACATGGGCAGAAGGCAGCTTTCTTGAGGTTTCCCTGGGTCACAGGGTAAAATTTTTCTGTTCTTCTTTCTAAGTGAAATGAAGTGAAACTCGCTCAGTTGTGTCTGACTCTTTGCAACCACATGGCCTATACAGTCCGTGGAATTCTCTAGGCCAGAATACTGGAGTGGGTAGCCTTTCCCGTCTCCAGGGGATCTTCCCAACCCAGGGATCGAATCCAAGTCCTAACACTGCAGGCAGATTCTTTACCATCTGAGCCACAAGGGAAGCCCCTTCTTTCCAAGGGTAGGACCAAATTTTGAGGTTTTAGGCTCTATGAAGAGGAATGATACTAGCTCCTTCACCTGTATGGGCCAAGATCTTACCTCTTCTCTATGTGGATATTAGAACCCCATCCCCCATCACTGCTGCTGCTGCTGCTGCTGCTAAGTCGCTTCAGTGGTGTCCGACTCTGTGCGACCCCATAGACGGCAGCCCACCAGGCTCCCCCATCCCTGGGGTTCTCCAGGCAAGAACACTGGAGTGGGTTGCCATTTCCTTCTCCAATGCATGAAAGTGAAAAGTCAAAGTGAAGTCGCTCAGTCGTGTCTGACTCTTCGTGACCCCATGGACTGCAGCCTATCAGGCTCCTCCGTCCATGGGATTTTCCAGGCAAGAGTACTGGAGTGGGGTGCCATTGCCTTCTCCAAGGGCTATAATTGGCTTTAGACCTTATTATCAGGTTTTGTTTACACTTCAGGCTTTGTGTTCCCTTTTATTTCTGGTACATGGGAATTTTTCTTTCTTTGAGTTTGGGTTACACATTAATTTGGAGAAGGGTATTATATTTCTATGTGTTTGGGATGGTAGGATTCATCCACATTAGCTCAACTACCATATTACTAGATGCTACAGCACCATCAATTATTTATTCCTTACCCTTTCCAACATGTCTATTTTAAGATGGATAAAGGAGTGAGTGGAGATTAAAGTTGAAAGTCCCACCACATACAGTAAAGTTCTTGCTATACTAAAGACCTGATATACTGATACTAAAACAACTATTGCTCTTCCAAGAACTCCTATGTAATCTTGTGGGATCAATTAACCAAAAATCATTTACAGACCACCTATTCCTGAAACACACTGGACAATGGGAAAATAGAGAGAAGAGCAATGCATAATCAGGGGACCTTGACATGAAGAAATGCATGTTAGTCTCTCAGTCATGTCCGACTCTTTGGGACCCAATGGGCTGTAGCCCACCAGGCTCCTTTGTTCATGGAATTCTCTAAGCAAGAATAGTGGAGTGGGTAGCCATTCCCTTCTCCAGGGGATCTTCTCAACCCAGGGATCGAACCCGGGACTTCGACATTGAAGACAGATTCTTTACTGTCTACACCACTGGGGAAATTGGCATATTAAATCACATGAGACATTTTGAGGGAAGAAACTAACCCAGCACCAACTGTTTAGGAGGCAGGCTTTGTACTCCGACTATCTGTGTTCAAATCCTGGAGTCACCATTTCATTAGCTGTGGAATTTCAGGCAAAATACTGATCATGCTGCCTGCACCTCGGTTTCCCCACCTGTAACCATGGGAATAGTAAAATATCAATCTCAGAGTCATTGGGAGATTTAAAAATGAGACTATACAAAAAGTGCTCAGAGTAAACAGTGCCTGGCTCATATAATAAGTATTCCAAAAATGTTAACTATCATTCTAGGTTATACACTCCTAGGTTTTCTCATGAAATCCTCGAAATGGTTGTGGCTCTCATAGGTGAGTCATGATCACAGAGCTCAAAGCGGTCGGGTCAGGAGTTGAGGGGAGAGAATCACATAACATGTTTTTAGTGTGACTAAATTTACAAAGTTATTCCCTTAGTCTACGGTGTTTATTTTGGTAGTGAAATATTTCCTTTTATCTTATAAATGAAAAAGAAACTTTAGGGTTAAAATAATGACACCTGAAGAACCCATGAAATGCACTGAATGTAATGTCTGTTCATTCCGATAGCGCTGGACATCACTGAAATAAAAGTCTCAGGATCTGGGTAGCACCAGAAGAAAAGGCATTTGAAATTGTTGATTCTTCCAAAATACTTTTTATTGTGATTTCAATCACCTAATTAAATTCTGCAAATATTTACTGTCCAAAGGATGTTAGGTCCAGTGGTGGTACTAAAGATATAAAAAGACCCTTTCCCTCAAGAAGCTGGCAGTCTAAAGAGAGCCAATCACAGATGCAGCTCAGCAGAGGGGGAGTCCAGGTGGCCTAAGGACTAACGATGCAAGGTGGGAGCTGGAACACACAGGAAGGCAGGGCTGAAGGAGGAGAAGAGTGAAGAAGGCTCAAGAATAAACACAGATAGAGAACTATTTCAGGATTTCTGTGGAAATGTTTACAAGTCTGAGAGCACTTCAGGGAAATGCTACTTATCTTTCTTCAACCAGCAAGGAAAGGAAGCTGCAGCCAGTACAGCTGGCATCAACATCCCACAGGCCAACCCATGGAGCCATGGAATGGAGGAGGAGGGCTGTTCAGACACAGAGACTGAGAACCGTGTGAGGTGAGCAGCCAGCAGGGAGACTGGGAACTGAAGATCTGCTTCTCTTCAACTTCAGTGTGCACACACTCACCCAGGGATTTTGTTGGAAGGCAGACTGCACGCCTTGAGTAACAAAGAGGTAAGTGAGCCTGGCAAGAGCCTCCACGGGACCTTCAATAACAGGCAGAATCTGCAGGTAGTAACCTGCAGAATCCAACCTGACAGAGTGGAAGGACCCTGCTGCTGGCCTCAAGCCCGGCACCATGAGGACTGGCTCCAACACACGCACAAGTGGAGCTGCTCCTGTGTAAAGGCCCTGAACACACAAGACTGTTCATGCTGACTCCCAGTCTCTCACTTAGCCACCTTCTTCAGCTCTGGAGGAAAAGCTTCCTATGAAGCCAGCTCACACTGGCAAACATCTTGGCTACAAGAAATGAGCCCTAATGAAGGCTGACGGGGGGATGGGGGCTCATCTGCCCTTGAATTTTTCTTTGAGAGCAAAAGACAACCTGAGTCTAAAGCAGAAACAATATATCCATTTTTACGGATAGAAATGCCATTAACCCCTCAAGCTTCCGCCCCTACATGCATCCTCAGCTCCAGGGAACCTTCCATCATGGCGACCATGACTTTCCTCAAGGCAGCAGGGGGATTAATGCACCACCCCAATGGCAAAACCCACAGAGAACAAAGTGCTTCCTTCCCACCCCAATCCTCATTTTTCAGGAAAGTTCTGGTGGCCTCCCAAATACTAACAGGTAAAAATAAGGTATGGCCTGGTAGAGACCACCTAACTTCACAATATGAAAACAAAATACAAATGTTCTTGAAAACTTTTGCTTTATAATCAAGTCAAGAAAGGTTGATATGTGGGCCTTCCCTGGTGGTCCAATGGTTAAGAATCTGCTTGCCAATGCAGGGCACATGGGTTTGATCCCTGGTCCAGGAAGCTTCCACATGCTGTGGGGCAACTAAGGCCATGTGCCACAGCTACTGAAGCCAGCATCCTGGAGCCTGCGAACCGCAACTAGAGAAAGCCTGTGTGCAGCAACAAAGACCCAGCACAGACAAAAAAATTAAAAAAAGAGAAAGGCAGATAGGCAAATTATGTATCTGGTAAGGATCTACTACCTGGGATATATACAGAACTGTTACAACTCAAGAATAAAAAGGCAACCTCAATTTTTAAAATGGACAAAAGATTTAAATAGATATTTCGCCAAAGAAAAATATACAGTTGAACAATAAGCACACGAAAAGATGTTCAACATCATTACTCATTAGGGAACTATAAATCAAAACCACAAAGAAAAACATTTGTTAGAATGGTTATAAAAAGCAAACAGAAAATAACGTATGTTGGTGAAGATGTGAAGAAACTAGAACTCTCTCACATTGTATGAATGTAAAATGGTACAGTCCTCATGGAAAACTATTTGACAGTTCCTCAAAAAGTTAAACGTACTGTTACCATATGACCCAGCAGTGTTACAGCTGACCTAGGCAATTCTTCTCTTAGGTAGAAGGGAATTGGAAACATATCTTTGCAAAAGAACTTGTACATGAAACATTCTTAGCAACATTAATCATAATAGCCAAGAAGTAAAAAACAATAATTATCTATTAATACTGGATAAACAAAATGTAGTGTGTTCATAGCCTGGAACATGATTCAGCTACAAAAAAGTGTGAAGTACTAATACATGCTATAGCATGGATGAACCTTGAAAACTTTACGCTCAGTGAAAGAATCCAGACACAAAAGGCCACATACTATATGATTCCATTCACATGAAAGGTCCAGAATAAGCAAGAGACAGAAAGCAGATTAGTGGCTGCCATAGGATGGGGGTGAGTGACAGGGACTGACTGCTAATAGGCATGAGATTTCTGGGGGTGTGATGGAAAGTGTTCTGAAATTAGACAGTGGTGATGGCTGTACAACACACTGAATAGACTCAAAACCACTAAATGGTACACCTTAAATGTAACGTTTATATTATATGAATTTTACCTCAATTAGAAAAAGCATATACATACTCTCAAAGAGAATCGATTTAAAAAACAAAAAAGAGAAAGGCAGGTGATACTAAGTGTGATTCATTTCCATTTTGATTGGGTGACAATTTGATGACTTTTCCTTGGGGTGGGAGAGAAGACAAAAACACATGGAGACTCTTTTTTCCTTTTAGTTATCATACTATCAGAACAAAGATTACCAAAGATGTGGCATTTTGTTCAAGCTTTCACTTGGTATGATATGGATGAGATTATCAGATCTGAAGGCCTTACCATCTGGAAAGACCAATTAAAAAACCCATGTGATGCCAGACATGTTTATTAACGGCTCAGAAAGAAGATGATCAATTGAAAGAAAAGTTGTGATTACAGATTGGAGTTCATAGCCCACAAAGGAGATGTATGAGAGCTTATTTTTTAATTACAGGGTGTACAAATCAATCAAAACCACCAACAGAAAACCAGGATTAATCTGAGAACAATATGACCTGACAATCTCTGTAGGAAAAGAAAAATCAAAGTTAGCGGTCACGAATTCATTTGACTAGAGTCCCTGCTGCACAATGTCAGTTTGCTAAACTCTAGGGAGGGTACACTTATGGTTCTGGCCCTCATGTGGTTTCTGGTCTAGGAGAAGATACAAGGCCCTTTGGAAACTTCCACGTGTCGTCCAGGTCTGCGGTTGAGTCTGCTCCAACAGGTACTAGTTGGAGGACCTTAGGGAATCTATTTAACCTCACTAATATGAGGTTAAACCTCTTCACCAGTCAAACAGAGATAACAACAGTTAACTACATTATGTGGTTCCCAGTGTTAGGTGGAATAATAAATTCAGATGATTTAGCTCCGCCCCCTGCAGGAAGGGGTTAGCTGTGACTGAGGAACAACAGAGATAATAGCAGCAAGAAAAGTAGAGAGAACAGAGCTTAGGCTCTCTCTGGTATAAGGAAAAACCAAGCAGGAGTATAATGGAAAGAGGAGTCACGAATGCAGATTTTAATTCCATTTCTACCACATACTTAGCTGTCACTTAATGTCTTTGATTTTGGCCTGTTTCATTGAAGTGCTTGGAGTATATACTTCAACAAAGGTACATCAGAAACGTTGTGAGAACCAAAGGAGAAAATATATGTAGGAAGCACTTTGATCTCAACAAAAGAAATGCATCCTATTTCACAGTGTAGTTACCTTATTATCCTTTATTGTTCCAATTTCCTTGAAGACCACTCAAATTATAGAGCTATTAATGGCGGAAATTGAGGAGGCTTACAGACACACTCCCAGTGGAGGGCTGAATAGAAACTTATTTCAAGCAGGCAGAAGCGCAAGTTTTGTTTATTTCACTCAGCTCTTGACTGTCTTCCAACTAACAAATTATACAAATACCAGTCTTAGAAACATGGTGAGAAAGGGTGAAGATCCTAAGGCAGACAGAATAGAAAGAATGCGACATAAGTTAGATACAACTGGGCCCAAACTCTGCTCATCATTTATTTCCTGGCTCTGGGAAAGAGGGTAAACAATTGCCTCTTTGTGCCTTAGTTTTCTTATCAGACAAGGAATGATAGTTGACTCAGAAACATAGGGTAAGGGTTAAATGGGATAAAGTGTAAAGTGAGAGAGTTCTCTTCTTTCTCCATCTCCCTTCAGGGAGGGTGGACCTTCCCTGTTGCTTCTGCCTTTCTCTTTGGGATGCACAGGGATCAGTTTTAAAAGGTGCCTGTGGAAGCAGAGGAATTGGATATTTTTCACTTTTTGCTGTTGCAAAGAATGAAGGTGATGACTCTTTCATCTGAAAGAAGGCACACACTGCATTGACAGGTGGTTGGTGTTGTAATGGGCCTTGAGGCCTCTATCACCATAGATCCTAAATAATGGAAGACGTCTGCAGATGGAGAGCACAAAGACACTTACAAAACCTATTTAATAAAAGAATAACCTTTTCACCGCTCTGGGAAACAACAGAAACTTTGCCACCTGCTATAAAAATCAAAAAGAGGAACTACTCTGTTCTTAAGAGTGTAAATATATTTTAGTGATTTTTCACAGTTTAAATCAAAGATTGTAAATATCCAAGGACGAGAGTCAGGGAAGAAGTACAAGAAGTAGGCCTGCGGGGCTCCTGACAGCGCCAGTCAAGCACTGTCACAGAAAAGTGAGGGTCCAGGGTGGCCTCATCTTCATTTTTCTTATCGATATGGTTCATTGTGTGAAACCACTCAAGTTTTAAATGTTAACAAAAGCTTAAAGACAATCATTAAACTCAGTGAGGCTGCACCAAATACCTCTTCAAGCCAACTTCCTCTAAAGTTGTCATCTTTCATTCTGGTTTTTCCTCTTAAGACAGTACAGGGACATGATAAAACACAAGAGGGAAAGCCACTGTGATCAGAGGAAGGCAAACACCACAGGGGCCAGGAGATGATTATGATGATCTCATACAGCCTCTGGTTATCTTGAGTGAATCTGGCAAGTATTATCTGACTAGTTTCTCTCTGCACCACAGGCAGAGAGGGCAAAGTGAGGATGCTGCCCCCTGCCATGGAGAACCTACATTCTAGTAGGCAGGACAGGACATGCACAGTGATGACAGCCTAGGAGAGTCTGATGGTCTACAAAGTTTGTAGAAATTCAAAGCTTTCTTGAAATTCTCATCAGGCTGGAATAAGAAAGGGAGAGGTTCAGATGCACCTTCCAAATGAGAATAGGAATTCAAAAGGCAGGTACTAGTGAGGAAGAAGGACAGTGGGAGAAACACCCAAGGACAGAAGAATCAGGGGAAGAAGAAACTAATACTTGTCAAGTCCTCTGTCCTAATCACCTTTACAGTCATCTACTCTAACAAGCCTTCAAAATACAGACAATCTACAGTAGTCCTTGTATTAGTTTAACTAAAGGGGAGTGACTCCAGGAGCCCCTGAAGATACCAAAATCTAAGTCCCCTATAGAAAATGGTGTAGCACAGTGAATTCATACAAGGAAGGTCAGAAAACCTGCCCACAGTCACATGGCCAGCCCCAAGACCAGGTCTGTCTGACCCCAACGCACAGCTCCCTCCATGAAGATGTTATAAGAATGTGTTTGGCCAATGGTCTGGCCGGTGCTCAACAGGTAATTTATAGAGAGCTGAGAAGAGAAACCTAAGTTGGGGCATACCACAAAAGGCCTAGAATACCAAGGAGGAGAATTTATACTTCTCTGACCCTTAGCTCCCTTCATATAAACCAGGTCACTGTGGGGATTAAATGAGATAAACCATGTGTTACACTATAAAGTAGTATACCAAGATTAGCTATTAGTAGAGACAATGAATAGCCACTGAACATGTTTGCATAAGCTGGGCCTGGATTGGTGATAAGGCTGGCTGAGGTATGTAGGGGCTGAGATGTGTAGGATGGATTAGAACAGGGAGATAAGTAGTTAGGAGGCTGTTCTTGGAAAGGAAAGTGAAGCCATGCCAGACTTGGGGGATGGAAAAGCAGCTCCATGACGAGTGGGGAAGAGAGAAGGCTGAAGAAGAATGAGAATCCCAGATCCATGACGTGGGCCAGGGAAAGGTTTAGCTGGATGATATGGTGGTTCCTCACAGAGCTTGGGTGAGAGTATGAATGAGTTTGTTAATTCATCTGTTTCCCAGAGGAAGGAGGAGGTCAAGAGAAGCCATCCTGACTGCCACGTCCCCATCGCAAGCCCTTTCTTACTTCACTTTCTTGCTCAAACTAAACCAACCAGACAGGAGCACAATCTGGCAGGAACCAGTTGACCTGTTATATTCAACTGTCCAGATGTTCAGGCTGTTCTGGGCTGGTGTATACTGGTGTCTTTTGGAGGAAGGGCTCAGCTCTGAAGCCAGATATATCTGATTTGGAACCTTGCTCTTTTGTAGAATCTCAAGTCACTCCCTTTTTCCTTGTGGCAACTCAAAAGGGCAAGTGGGTGAGCCGGAGTACCAGTGTGGTTCTCTAAAAGGATCTGGAACTGAAGGCCACACAGTGACGTGGCTTGAATTCAGAAACATTTTTAGACGGTGGAAAAGAAGTGACTCTAACAACTTGGTAAAGTACTCTTTTAGTTCAGGGAAAACGCCGGACTGGAAGGAGGGAGGAGGATCTAATTCCTTGCCCCATACTAAAATGTATAGCACAGAAGCAACCAGAATGCTGGGTGCCCTGCATGCACTGCCTGGCCTTGCAGGGAGGGAAGGCAAGAGGTTCTGACAGTAGCTGCCTGGTAGGATGGGGGAGAGGATGTTCTATGTGGTCCAAGGGTACATTCTGGCTGGAAAGATACCTCTATTGCCAGGAGGATGGTGTGACTCAGAGAGAGAATTATCAGACTGCAACATCTAGGGATAAAACCAGATGGATGTTTGGAGGAGCTTAGACAGGCTCAGTAAGCGCTCCATCTCCCTACCTCTGGATGTTCCCCTCCACACTGTTATCAGTGTTTCCCAAGAAGTCTGTATTCTGACCTCTTCATGGGCTGCCCACTCTCCCAGGTGATCCTATAAGCTCTTACAGATCCAATTTCCACCTCTGTGTCCTGGCTCACTCTGTCTCCCAAGTTCCAGGCCTTCAGGGAACCTCTACGTAGTGATATACCTCAACATGGGACCCAACATGGTAAAAAGAAACCTATCTTTCCTTCTCCCAGAAGACTTCTCACTTTTCTTCCTAGTTACCTCGTGGTTTTAAAGTAGGTCCACTAGTTATTTGACACTCTTCCCATCAGGAGGTGGGGTCTTTGTTCCCTTCCCTTAAGCCTGGGCAGGCCTCTGTAATGGCCTTAATAAAGAAAATAGAGCAGAAGTGAGCCGGTATGGACCCTGGGGCCAGGTTAGAAAAGGGATGGCTTCTGATGATACCTCTTCTTGGGATACTCAGTTAAAGGCCTGAGATCCCATCTAAAGAGTCCAGCTATCCTGAAGCTGCCCTGTTGGAGAGACCACACAGGGGAAGGAGGGAGGCGGTGGGGGAGAGAGCGAGCAAGGGAGAGCAAGAGCAAGAGAAAGAAGACAGCTGTTTGAGTCTTTCAGGCAGCAGACACATGAGTGATGGCCCTTTAGTTGATTCCAGCCCAGCCATCATCTCCCTGTGATCACAAAAGAGACCCCAAGTGAGAACTGCTTATTTGAGTCCAATTAATTCCCAGAACCATGTGGGGTAATAGTATGGTTGTTATTTTAATCCACTAAGTCTGGGAGTAACTGGTTACATACAAATAGACACCTGATAGATAGAGTTCCCTATCTCCCTAAACTGTGTTGTCATCACAGATGTTTTTTGGAGGGTTGTGTAGGTTATGATCAGGTGCTGGTCTAAGCACAATTAACTCTAACTGATTTTCACAACTCTGTGACATAACTCACCGAGAGGGTGAGAGACTGAGGCACAAGGAAGTGAAGTTGCTTGCCCAGGAAGTAAGAAGTAAGTGACCCAGCTGAGATACCAAAGCAGCCTGGGTCCAAAGTGGTGCACTTTGGGGACATTCTAGATGACTTAGCATCCCATCCCAGGTCCACATTGAACGGTCACAAAGTTCTGTTGATTCTACTGACTAAACAGCTCTCAAATCTGTCTATCTCCTTTCCATCTGCACCGATATGGACTTGGTTCAGGTCAGCCTCATTTCTCACCAAGACTATTTCATCATCTTTCTAACACCTCTCTGCTTCTGGTCTTATCTCTTCTAAATTCACCTTCTATACCAAAGCCAGAATGATCTTTCTAAGATGCAATCTGGCTGAGTCACTTTTCTGCTTAATGCCCTTTCATGGTTTGCCATCACAGGCTGGCACCCAAGCTCCTTGGTCCTGCCCTGCCTCAAGCCCCACCCCACTGTTTCGGTTCTACCCAGTTCCCAGGTCTCTGAGCCTGTGCACACTGCTCCCTCAGTTTTCCTACTTGACTTGTTGACCATCGCAGCCACTTCAAATCTCAGCTCAAAGCTGTCTGGAAAGCCCTCCTAAACTCCTTTGTGTGACATGTGTGTTCACATAACCAGGAAGGAACTGGCTGGCCCTGTAGATGAGAAGTAAAAAAGATCTATCTTCCACACCCCAAAGTACCAAAAACAATTAAATCAGATATCCTCCATGGAGAGTAGGGCAGCAACAGTCCAACGGAGGCTTTGCTTTTCATAGGAATGAAGACACCAGAAAGGAGGAATTCTGTGCACTGTTAAACACAGAACACCTCTTGAAACACTGGATCTGTTTGTACCAGCCAGACTCTTAAAGGTGTGTGTGTGCGTATTTATTATACAGCAAAGTTGACTTTTATTGTACAGTCCCATGACTTTTAACATGTGTTAAAATTCTTACAACCACCATCAAACTTAGGATGTGGGTATAGAACAGTTCCTTCACTCCAAAGAACTCCCTCATGCTATACCTTTATAGCGATACATAAATACAGACACACACACACACCCTGAGCTTAACCTCTGGCAATCTCTAATTTGTTCTCCATGTTTTTTTTCTTTTTGAGAATGTCTTATATATAAAGTTATACTCTACACAGCCCTTTAATACTGGTAACTCTCACTGATTATAATGCCTTTGTGATTCATCTATGTTTTGTGCCTATCAATAATATGCTCCTTTTTCTTGCTGAATGGATCACACTTTATAGGTGGACAGAATTTTTTCATTCGTTGAAGGATATCTGGGTTGCTTCCTGTTTTGGGGTGATTATGAATAAGAGCTGCTATAAACATTGTGATCAAGTTTTCACCTGAACATAGTTTTTTCTCTTTCTAGGACATATATACCCAGGAGTGAGATTGCTGGGTCATATGGTAAGTATATATTTAACTTCTAGTGTTAGTTGCTCAGTCATGTCCAACTCTTTGTAACCCCATGGACTGTAGCCCGCCAAACTCCTCTGTCCCTGGAATTCTCCAGGCAAGAATGCTGGAGTGGGTCACCATTCCCTTCTCCAGGGAACCCAGGGATCAAACCTGGGTCTCCTGCATTGGCAGGCAGATTCTTTACCATTTGAGCCACAGGAAACTGCCAAACTGTTTTTTTATACTAGCTATACCATTTTACTTTCCCATCAGCAATGTTTAAGAGGACAAGTTTCTCTGTGTCTTCATCAACACTGAGTATCGATGGCATCAGCATCAAGGCATGTAGTGGCCTCTCACTGTATTTTTTTAATTTCCAATTTCACTTATACACATTATGAGATGATTACTACAGTAAGCTTAGTGAACATCCATCATTTCATACAGATACAAAATTTAGTGAACAGAAAATTCTTTTCACTGTCTCACTGTGATTTTCATTTACATTTCCCTAATGGCCAAAAATGCGGAACAGCTTTTTCTGGGTTTACATTCCAGCCTCTTCGGTAAAGTGTCTGTTTTTTAAAGTTGGATTGTTTTCTCACTATTGAGTTTAGAGAGTTCTTATTATGTTCCCAATAAACGTTCAGGTATACTGGTTATATGATCCACAATTATTTTTTCCTAGTGTGTAGACTGTTCAATCTCTTTCCCCTCACCCAGCTTTACTGAAATATAACCAATTTAAAATTGCACATACTTAAGGTGTACAACTTTATGATTTGTTGTGTTCATTCTTTTCACAGTGTCTTTCATAGAACAAAGTTTTTTTTTTATAAACGCCAATTTATCAATTTTTTTCTTTTCAGTTTGGTCAGAGTATCTAAGAACTCTTTCCTGTGGGTCACAATGATTCTGAGAATTCTATACTTTTTTCTTCTTTTAGATCTCTGTTCCATGGTTGAGTTAATTTTGTATAACATTGTATAACATAGGTAAAGGTTCTTTTTTTTTTGCATATGAATGTCTAGTTGTTCTGATACCATTTGCTGAAAAGACTCTTCTTTCGTCTTTGTCAAGAATCAATTGGGCATATTTGTATGGGTCTACTTCTGGAATTTATATTCTGTTTTATATCTCTGTGTCTATCCCTTCACCAAACTACAATGTCTTGATGCTTGTCTTGAAATAGGATAGTGTAATTCTTCCAACTTTCTTTTTTGAAATTGTTTTTGTTATTCCTTTGCTTTTCCCTGTAAGTATAGATGTCTGATATATCTAATAAAAGTACTTCTGAGATTTTTAACTCAAATTACATTAAAGCTATAAGCCGATTTGAGAAGAACTGACATAATCATTATGATGTATCTTCCAATCTATGAACAGGTATGTCTGTTTATTTAAGTCTATAATTTCTTTCATCAGTGACCTGTAATGTTCAACTGTAGATCTCATTCACACATTTCATTAGATATATAAGCTATTTCAAATAATATTAAGCCCCATCTCCAATTGTACATTATTAGTATATAGAAATAACAAATTTGTGAGGGTATATTATTTTTGTATCTTGCAACCTTGCTAAATCACTTACTAGTTTTAGGAGTTATTCTATAGGTTCCTTGGGATTTCCTTTGTAGAAAGTCATGCCATTGTTGACAGGTAAGTTTTGTTTCTCTCCAATCTAGTTCATCATTTCTTTTTCTTACTGTATCATTGTCCTGGATCAGGCTTCCACTGAGATACTGAATAGAAGTGTTTAAGAGTGAACATCCTTGCACTATTCCTGATATTTTTAAGGGGAAAGCATTCAGACTTTCATTGCTAAATGTGACACTAGCAATAGGTTAGGTTTGGGGGTTGTTTTCTTACAATTCTTAAGGGTTTAAAGCAAAAATTCAGTTGTGGTCCCTGTATACTTTTCTTTCTCCTCTCTCAGGCTTTAGAGTAGTCTGTGCTGTGTGTGTGCTCAGTTCTGTCCAACTCTTCGTGACCCCGTGGACTGTAGCCCGCCAGGCTTCTCTGTCCCTGGGATTTTCCAGGTAAGAATACTGGAGTGGGTTGCCATTTCTTCCTCCAGGGGATCTTCCCAACCCAGGGATCGAATCCGAGACCCTGCATGGCAGCAGATTCTTTACCACTGAGCCACCTGGGAAGCCCTTAAAGTAGTTTATGACTCAATTATTTTCAAAGTATGTGGTTATTAGCTAAACAACTTCAAATGTTTCTGTAATGCTATGAATTCAATAAAACTTAGCTATGAGTACACACTGAGGGCATTTATGAAATAGTTCAGGAGCATAATAGATAAAAGGTAAAACATTTGTTGTAATTACCACTCAATGTCCATTGTCCCTGCTATTAACAACATACCTCCTCATTCTCAGTCTGTTTTAGGTCCAGTTCAAGCTATAATAATTCAGAAGTTGGGGGAAGAGGGTGGGATAAAGAAGTGGCTTTGGCCTGGTCCATCAGACAATCACGTTCCCTTAGTCCCAAGGCTGATTATGGAATGGTCCTATAACCCAACTAAAGCCCCAGAGTCTGGTCTCAACAGATAGAAACTTTTCTGCTGAGTGTGAAGCAGGGAAATGGAAACCCTGAACTGTGCTGGCAGCTGTCTCATCACCAATGGGAGCATCTCACCTGAGAGTGAAAATAACCGAAGAGTGCAGAGACCGTACATAAAAAGAGAACAGGACAGAATGATATTTTTTGGACTCTTGAATCTAGCTAAACCTGAAACCAGTTACCATCTCTGAGCTCTTAAATTATTTGAGCCATAAATTCTATGCCTCACTCTCTACTTTTTTGGCTTAAGCCTGTTCAACCTGGATTTTCTGTCCCTTCCAAGTAGAAGAGTGGGGAGACAGAACGTGTCTCTGATATTCTGGGTGCGATCTCTCTCAATCACATTTGCCTTCTTTGCATGAAAGAAAGGCTGGCTCACATGAGGGCAAGGTCTTCTAGTTGTGGAAGCCATGGGATGGGCTGGTGGGATAGGAAGAGGCAGCAGAATGGTCATGTTGGTACATGGATGCAGGCTGGTACACAGACGTAGGACACTAGTACACGGATGCAGGATGCTGGTACATGGTGACAGAAGATGCGGGAGTCCTTATACCACTTACTTCTCCAAATGCCCACAGCAGGGCCTCCAGGATCACCAGACATCATCAGACTAACTTCTCTCCCATCATTTATAGACCTTGATAACGGTGTCCCAAGAAAACCTGTTGGCATGGCATTCAGTGCTGTGTGGCTCTGTGCTGGTTATTCTCCCTCTGTCCTTTAGATTTACCTCTTGTCCTTTTTTCACCCTGCTTCGTGTCCCAGGGGGCTGAGTACAACTATAAGTGCATGATAATTGCTATTTAGTGCATATGACCAGGAAGCCACTGCATTACGTAGTTTTTACTCATTAAACCTGATTATGAAAGGCAGGAAAAAATAGTTGAGACACTGTACCATTAGCAGAGTATGAAAACTGGGTCACAGGAATGTGGGTACAAATTCTGCCACATTGTCCCAGCGCCACTGAACCCAGAGAAGCATCATAAATGTGGCCTCTCCAGAAACTGACGATGGCTACGTAATGTACACTTGAAAAGTTAGGCGCCTGCTTCCTACACCTCAGGACTTCTCCCAGGCTTCTGGGAGCCCTTGATTCCAAAGAGTCCCTTGAGTTCAAGTGAGGATAAGTTTGGCTATAGGGCCAGTCCACAGGAGTCCAGTCTCTACAGCAAGCATTCAGCCGGCTTAGAGACCCAGAGAGACCCAGTTTGCTCTCATCTAGGAACAACCAAAACAAACAACAACCAGACTGTCCCTCCCCCCAAAAGGTGGGATAGTCCCACACATGTGTTTTGCCGTTACTTCCTGAGATATAGACCTCTGACTTGACCCGTGGGTTCTGGTCTGCTTTATTCTTCCATTTTCTACCTATGGTCAACTTTATTTTTCTTCCTCCCCACCCCCCCAATCGCCCTCTTAAAATGGTTCTTATCTGCTAAACTCATGGGTGATTCTACTATCAGCTTTTTTATACATTTCTGTGAAAGATCTTGATCTACCTTGTGGTCGTACTCCACTCTTTCCCCACCTTGGCACCTGGGTAAATACTCGGCCTCCAAGTCCTTGAAGGAATGACAAGCCTCCTCACCCCGACATACACAGTTTGGAGAGGCCCTGGAATCCTCTGCTTAAAGGACACACCTTTTCCCTCAGGTTCTATGTCAGATTTTTTGGGAACCCTACCTCTTCACAATAACCAGTTTTACAACTCCCAGAAACACCTTCTTGCTTCATTACACAATCTTAGAAGGCTTCTTCCCAGGTGTAAAAGAAATCTGACTGTCTACCCCACAGCAGGGTTTAGGTAGGGGCAACTTGAGAGCAGGAAAAGAGATGGGCCTCTGCCTGAGAAAGAAGGGAGCCAGTCATCCTGGATTTTCTAGACCTGTCAGAATCCTGGAATTACCACCATGATGAACCCTGCACCCAGAATGCTAAGTCTAAGCAACCAGGGCTCTCCACCTTTCTCAGCCCATTCCTCACCTCCACTTCAAAAATCTGTGTCACCCGCCTATTTTCACCATGCGCCTGCCTGCTAACGGTTTACCCTTCTCTCCCAACTCCTGTGAAGCCGCAACTCGGACCTCTCCTTCTCCACTCCCAGAAGCACTGCAGAAATATTTGCTTTTATCTTCATACGAGTTGAAGTGTATTTGAAGAATTTTATTATATTTCTTAAATTAAAATGAAAGTGGTACCCAGTATTGAAAGTTTGGTCAGGAATCTCTGTTTCTAAATACTTCAGATACTTCTCTTAATCCTCACTGGTAGAAAAAAGGCAAAGACAGACAAGCTTATTTATTATTTTACATTACTCATGTATAGAATATTAAACATGTTATATAGCCACAAAAAGGGGCCCAGATGCCCTTTCCCAGGAGATGAGAGTAGGGCCCCAGAAAACACATACAGATAACATTGTCTTCTAGTGTTTTCAAGGAATAATACTGTAACCAGGACCCATGTTTTACCATTTGCCTGCCTCCCTTTTTATTTCTGGGAAACAATAACAAACATTTATAAGATACTTTTATAAAGAAGTACTTCACATGTCTTAGCTCATTTGATAACAATATATTAGATTTAAGGCCTAACTGCTGCTGCTGCTAAGTTGCTTCAGTCGTGTCTGACTCTGTGCGACCCCATAGATGGCAGCCCACCAGGCTCCCCTGTCCCTGGGATTCTTCAGGCAAGAATACTGGAGTGGGTTGCCATTTCCTTCTTCAATGCATGAAAGTAAAAAGTGAAAGTGAAGTTGCTCAGTCATGTCCGACTCTTAGCGACCCCATGGACTGCAGCCTACCAGGCTCCCCGCCCATGGGATTTTCCTGGCAAGAGTACTGGAGTGGGGTGCCATCGCCTTCTCCTTAAGGCCTAGAGATGGGTGTAAATGCATTTAAGATGACCATCAAGAGACAAAAAAAAAAAAAAAAAGAAAGAAAGAAAACCATGGTTGAGTATGATCTTTCACAGTAATCCTAGAGGGCTTTGTTTACTTCTGGAATCTTGGAATGTTTTATGTTTGTGAGGATCTTGAGTCTCCTTTCTCAGTATTGCCCTCATGAACGCATGTTCCAGGGCATGAGGAGAGTCTGTAAAAGGGGAGAAAGACTATCTGAGCAAAAAGTCATAGCTGCAAACCTCACTTACTGCCATCTACCAACCCTCTTCCCTAGAACACAGATCCCTGAGCAGGATTCACAAAGCGGTGAGCAATGCTTCAGGAAACTGCAGGATCTTGATCTTGGATTCAATAAATCCAGCGTCCTATGGTTACTCACTTGCAGTTAAAAAAGCAGCCAAACCTTACCCAATCATTTCCACATAAAAACAATAAACGTAAACTTGTTTTCTTCTCACAAAATAAACAAGCTAGTTAGAGGTTACTGGCAAACGCTTCTATTCAATGCAAGTGGCAAATGCAGTTACAGAGGAGATCTGGACATTTTTCTCAAGGTCTGTGGGCTCTGCACAGGCAATGGGATCTCCACCTCTGTTATGTGGAACTCAGAAGCTCCCCTATGTAATGAAACCTCAGGAAATTCTCTGGGTGTAAGAAAGAAATCAAGGAAGAAGCAGCAGAAATGGGGCAAATCTTCTTTGTCTCCTAATTGACAATTAACTTTTACTAACAAAAAAGTAAAAACTCATCTTCAAAATCTTTAACAACCAAGTCTAGCATTTGTCCAAGCTGTTCAAGCTCAAGGTCTACTGGAACAGGAAGCACAGTCAGGCTAATTAATATCTTATCATAGAAATAATCTCCAGACAGGAATGGGGGAATTTGGACAATGATGTGAAAAGATGCATGAAAGGGGAGACCTAGGAAAAAAAAGTTCATTAAAAGACATAGGAGGTACTAAATACAACATTCAACAAGGCTCTACCATCCAAGGGTGATTCAGCTCCACGCCATGGCCCAACTTTAGGAAGCTGCATGGATCTTCCAATCTAATTCTGTCCAGTTTCAGGATTGTATGGAACTATTATTTGGTCTAGTTAGCCCAAAGAATTCTCTAAAGATGAGGCAGGCTCTGGTTTCTTGAGGTCAGAACTTCCTCAGGGTAGAAAGGTGCTGTTCATTCCAAGAGTTCCAGGGTCATGCTGAGTTCACACTAAAGTGGTCTCAGCACCACTGGTGACCACATGTGCTCTTCTGAGGCCCCCAAACTAGGAGGAAGGTATATTTCAGATGACTACGGCTTGGATGAGTTCCCCAGAGTCTCCACTCAAAAACTCATATACAGCTGACTGGGAAACTAGGGGATCAATGGTTCATCAAGGCTTGATCTCTCTCAATTCCACCTCTTCTTTGAAGGCCCAAGGCACATTGAGGCTTTCTTGCAGCGTTTACCACACTTAGGCTCATGTCAATGATTTCTGTGCACATACTGCCTCTGACAGACTAAAATGAAACAGACGCCAACTCTGCATGTCTTGCCAGTTAACATCAATACTTCTTCAATTTAAATTAATTGCTAAGTGAAGACATCTTCCCAGCAATGAACAACACTTTTCGTCTGAACTGCCAGTTCCCTTTGATTAACAGCAGTTGCCTAGAGAATAGTTTTGAGGATTCCAAGGCCATCACAAAGCTCCAGGGTAAAGAGGGTTGTAATCAGCTAGTGCTGCCTGCCATGGGACAGGACTGGAAGCAGTGGCTCAAATACAGTACAATTTGGGAATATAAATTAAGCAATATAATAGCACAGAGAAGGGAAATCATCTCTGATTGGCAGTCAGAGAAGTCTATACGATAAAAGTGAAAAATGAGATCCACCATCAAGGATGGGTAGAACAACAGTGGGTGAAACACAATGAGCAGAAGCGGTAGGACAGAGCATTATACATCCTGGGAAAGTAACTTTTAGACAAGCTCAACTAGAGTAACTTCAAACAGAAAATTCATGTGGAAGAGGAGTAAGGGAAAGGACTAAACACTGTAGGATGCCTCAGGTTCAAAGACATAATAAAGAAAAGCCAAGAGACAGACAAGAGATGCAGTAAGGAGGAGGCTACTAGGCTTTATTTAGCTATTGTACAAGAGTGAAGTCTGTAAGGATGCTTTGAACTATAATTTGGGTGTATCCAAGTTTTCTAGGAAGCAGTCTTACTTAATGGTTAATAACCACAGTTTTGGAGTCAGTTCTGGGTGCAAATCCCAGTTCTGAGTGTGACCTCAGTCATGTGACTTAAGCCTTGTACATTTCAGTCTCCTTTTCTGTAAAATAAGTATAGGGTCAATTGGGAAATAATGTGCATTAAAGTCATAATAAACCCTCCATAAGTATTACCAATTAGACTCGGCTACCCACAAGAAAAATAAATTGTCAAAGGAGAAACTGTATCTCCCTCATTGCTTCATAATTTGGGAAATCTCATATGAAATTTGTAAAGTGGTTAAGTGGCTCAGAAAATAATTAAGTATATGAAATAGGCACAGAATCAGTTTATTTTCCAGTAATGCTTGGAAGCTTGGAGATTAGGCTTTCTGTGGTTAGGCATTTTTGATGATGGTCCATTTATTTTGTTGTTGAATTAATTCTTTACTGAATTATAAGTAACTAGATAATTATTAAGCAATACAACAGTGGTAGAAGAATAATTTAATTTTATAATCTCATTCAAGATTCTCATCTAAGGGTTTCCTCCTTAGTCAAGTAAGTGCAGTTTTAACCCCCTGAGAAAAGCAAGTCCAAATTGTTATCTCAATGCAGCTGTAAAAATGAACACACAGTGCAGACCCTCACTGAGGTCACACCTGAACAGAAGTTCCACTCCCCAAAGCCACCACTTTGCTTCAATAGGTCGACCTAGCAGAGTCACACGACGCTGGTATCAGGACCTTTCCTGGACACAGGAAAATCTGCTGTGACAACTGTCCTGCCTGTGGACCCAGTTATGGACTCTGTGACCAAGAAGGGCCCTGGGGACAAAGACCTCAGCCTAAGCATGGAGGGGCTGGTGGGAGGGTTTTGCTTCCTCAGTGCTGGTTCTAGGTCTTGTGGTGTAGAATAAGGCATAACTTCCTCTCTGTCCTGACGGAGTAGGGACCATGGCCCAGAGCTCACCCAGCTGGGGCTGGGCCTGGGAGGGAAATCACCCAGGACACACAGCATGAAGGGTCTATGAGCTGGGACGAAGTCTGCCCATCCCGGAAAGCGCAGGAGTATTTGCTGGAAAGGAAATATTCTACCTCTGGTAATGGAACAGGCAGTCAGCAGATATTTTTCAAACACAGGGTAGTAACATTGCTGGCAATGAGTGAGTCACTGAAACACTTCCTTTCCATTAACAGAGGTGTTACTGTGGAGCTTACTAATTACAACAGAGCCCTCTTTGTCGCCGATTTGGGTCTGTTTCCTCAGCAAGTATAATGAATTAGCTCCTTCGAAATCTATCTGCTGGGCTAAACTATAGCTCCAAAGTGAATTATTGGCTTAGTAGTAACTGTCTCCAATATTGTCTTCTATTAGATGTATGTTGAACATTCAAAATAGGAAAGGCTTGCTACTTTAACACACGCTGCTTCAGAGGAGTCTAAGTGGGCCACTCGGTGTTATCTAAGATGAGTTCATTTTCTTCAAGAGTACTCCAGTCCCCACAGTATCTGTGACCCCAGATCTCCAGAGACATTAACACGGGGGAGACCTGCAGCTCCTCAGGTGGACAGAGCTGCCTGGCATCAGGCCAGCATGTCACTGACTCCCTACAGGACAGCTACTTCCAGTCTCAGCTCTATTAAAGGTAATCACAGCTCCTCCCAAGTAATTAACGTGGAAAGTTCTCTCTTTATAAGCAAGTGCTCATCTGAGTGTGTATATGCTCTCCGATTGCTAATTCCTAATCCCATTTATTTGTACCTTGTCTGTGCAACCCAGGGTTTTCTTCCATCTGAGCAACTATATGAGTGCCACCAAATCCAGACTTGGCATGTGATAGCTTTCTACATCTTGTGTGATCATTTTAAGCTTCCTTTATTTCTTATGCCCACTGCTCAAATTTTTGACAGATGGTAAGTTTGATCAACTAAAAAAATCACAATCTTTTCAGTGATTCTACAACTCTGGTGGATTCTGATTTGGTTCCAAAACTGAAACCAAACCAGGCATAGGTATTCAAAGCCCAAAACGGTTTCCCTAATTCTTCCATATATGAAAGTGGGATCTAGTCAGCTAAAGGATTGCTTCCCCAATATACTTAAGCAAATACGTGCAAGACACACATTCCTGTATAGAAACAATATAAGTGTTTAGACCTCATATTACTGTTGTAATGAATAATTTAAAGCTGACATAGAACATTACCTTGGTAACAGTTCCACACACAATTTACATTATTATATCCCAAGTCACAGATGTGGAACAACTGATTCAACATCAAGGTCATTTTATCCTCTAGTAATGACTGTGTGTACGTGTGTTAAATCGCTTTGGTTGTGTCCAACTCTTTGTGACGCTATGGACCATAGCCCGCCAGGCTCCTCTGTCCATGGGATTCTCCTGGCAAGAATACTGGAGTGGGTTGCCATGTCCTCCTCCAGGGGATCTTCCCCACCCAGGGACTGAACCTGAACCTGCATCTCCTTCAACCCCTGCGTTGCAGGCGCATTCTTCACCACTGAGCCATCAGGGAAGCCGGCAATGACCTTAACTCTTCCTAAGTTCCCCAAGAAGAGTTCCTCTGACTCTGAGCAATGAACTGAGGAATGGCTACACAAGCATAGAGCTAAAGGATCTTAAATCTAGAAGGAACTTCAGTGATCTGACCTGGGGTCAACAAGTGTGCAGCACACGTCCCACCGTTTCCTGATCCTAAGCCCTTGGCAGACATCGGTAGTCAAGTTCAGAACTTTTGTTTCCAATGCTTTCTCAACAAAATATCACTTCAGACAGTCAGCTACCTATACATGGGAGTTGGCACATCAGTGAAATCTTTGTTCTCTTCCAGCTAATCCAATCCTCTCTTCCTTCTGATAAGAAGGGTAATAGGAATGTTTCTGCCCTCTAGGGGTCTATAACCTAGTTGTGAGGCAGAAAAGTGAACATACTTGTTAAGTATGTATAATACTGTTAATCTGTCTTAGTGATGCAAATCACAGGAGGCTGAAGCAGGCAGAGAAGAATGTATGATGGAATTCAAGCTTAGGTTTGGGCTAATTGACTCATTCAATAAACAAAGATAACCTCTTACTATCTCCCTGGGTCATAAATGACTCAACAATTCAACAAATGTATTGAGCACACCAGGCATTGTGACAGGTGGTGTGGATATAGTGAGGGGCAGCCAGAATTCCTTCCCTCAAGGGCTCTTCAAGGGTCAGTGGAGAGGGCAAATATGAGCAAATACTCTACTTGGACTTCCCTGTAGCTCAGACGGTAAAGCGTCTGCCTACAATGCGGGAGACCTGGGTTCGGTCCCTGGGTTGGGAAGATCCCCTGGCGAAGGAAATGACAATCCACTTCAGTACTCTTACCTGGAAAATCCCATGGACAGGGGAGCCTGGTAGGCTATAGTCCATGGGGTCGCAAAGAGTCAGATACGACTGAGTGACTTCACTTTCACTTTCTTTCCAACTACAGGGCAACAAAGAGCAAGTTGATATCGGTTCTGTGCAGTGGGAAGGCATGATAGTTCTTCTCCAAGCTGCTGCCCCAGCCAGGACTCCCTCTCCTGCTAGAGCTCACCACCTCCTTGTTCCAAGGACCGAATCTAGTCACGGAGTGTCAGGTCAACCTGCCGAACACCTCGCAGAGCCATCTTTTCCTTTCTACTCCCACTGCTGCTGGCCTGCTGAGGCCCCCAGCTCCCTCTCTACCTGGACCGCAACAGTAATCCCCTGGGCGTTCTGCCCACCTGCAACATTACCCTCCTTGGATCCATTCGCCACATCCATCTGCCTCAAGGGTCTTTTCTGAGCACAGTCCTGACCATGTCACTGCTCAGCTTCATCCCCAGAAGCATGTCTGAACTTATCAGTGTGGCATTCCAATCCCTCTAAGATCCAGCCCCCTGACCTCTGTGGCAGCTTTGTTGTTTTCCCTCATGTACCTCAGTCACACCCTTTGCACCAGTCACACCAAGCCCCTTAGTTCGAAGGTAAGAAGGGCTGACTTTGAAGGTGGAAAGAATAGTAGGGGAGCCTCATGGACCAAGGTGTAAGGGTGATGCGGAGCCTAGAGTGGAGGCCAACCTGGCTAATGAGTCCAGCAAACCCCACAGGAACAGTGTTCCTCCAGGGTATACACTGCAGTTCCGAGAGTCCCTGGAGGCACGCTTCTGCCCCTTCTCAGTCTCATGGGAGAAAGGGGCAACTGCAGCCTAAATCGAACACGACAGAGTCTTCATTCCCTATTTCGACGTGGCACACAGCCAGACCACCGTGATCCCCAAGAGGTTCTGTGAGGACCAGGGAGATGGGGACAAAGACGGAGGACAGCATCCAAAGGAGGGGAAGGGAAAGTAGAGTAAAGCTGGGAATTGCCAGTTGTTATCTGAGTGATCCTGAGCGAGTCCGGCACTGTTCCATGTCTGTTTCCTCATCCACAGAATGGCAAAACAGTAACGCCTACCTTACAGTTGCAATATTTTCTCATTGATTTTTATTAAGCATTTCCTAAGATTTCACTAACCATGACAGAAATGAGATTAGAAAAGTGGCTAATTGCACTAGCCTCCTAAGCTGGTCTCTCTGCTTCCACCCTTGTGTCTGCTCTCTATGGTCTAAGAGCAGCCAGGAGAGCAGATTAAGACGATCAGACCATGTGACTACTCTGCTCAAAACCTTTTAATGGTTTCCCAACGCCAGTAAAAATCAAAGTCCTTATAAGAGCACACACCATCCCATCGCCTCTCCCCTTCCCACTCCACTCCCACGCTCTTCCTCATGCTGGGATCTCCCCAGATATCTGTGCACATGTTCCCTCACTTCTTTCCAGTCTCAACTCAACTGTCACCTTCTCAGCAGGGCCTGGAGGCTCAGTGGTAAAGAATTCACCTGCCAATGCAGGAGATGCAGATCCATCCCTGGGTTGAGAGGGTCCCCTGGAGAAGGAAATGGTAACTCTAGTATTCTTGCCTGGAAAATCCCAGGGAGAGAGGAGCCTGGCAGGTTACAGTCCATGGGAGTACAAAAGGAGTTGGACACAACTTAGCAAGTTAACAGCAGCAGCAGGGCCTTCCCATTCACCCTATTCCAACTATAACCGCCCAGTTCCCCTCCCTGCTTTATGTTGCTCTAGAACACTCTCACCACCCAACGTTCTCTATACTGTAGTTCACCTCTTTATCCGGTTTCCTGTCTACTTGTCTTCACTTCAACATATGCTCCATGAGGACAGGGGTCTTATTTTGTTCACTGTTACGTGCCCTGGCTCTAGAAAAGTCCCTGGCACACAGTAGATGCCTGATATAGATTTGTTGAATGAGCAAATGATTTCAGTGCCAGTTACAGTACCGGTATATTCCAAGGCTGAGCTGATCAGAGGCCCAGCAGCACAGGCTGAAGCACATGAGTTTCATGATAACAAAATATATTCTGAACACTGAGCTGAAGCTGTTCCCCCGCCCCCATCTCAGACTCAGGGGCTTCAGAGACATGCAGAAACACAGCAAGAGAGCTTATGCCACAGCTCAAATTAGCACTGCCAGATATATGCTACAAGAGCCCCAGCGGAGGAGACATGAGGCTGGCTTGGGCAAGGATATTACTAAGAACATGAAGAAACTGTTCTCAGTTTTAGACAATGGAATCTGAATTTATAAATGATTGCTTCCTTTAGTGTGCTGAAGAAAATTATTCAGGAAGAATAAGCTCGTCGGCTCTGTCCTGTAAATAGCAATAGCTATATCCTTTCCTGAAAATCCATAAGCTGGAAATCAGATTTTTCAAACAACTGAAATAAAGCACAACCTGTCTGGATAGAATGATCAGGCTTTATGTCGTGAGTGGGGTGAGGGTTCCATGAGTGCTTTGCCAACATTACACATGCTATGATGATTACCGGCTGACTTGAATTACAATGCACAGAATTCTCACACAGATTCTGCTTGAACAGAATTCCCACTGAAAGCACAAAAATTCTTCCCTCAGAATTTCTGCCTGTTAAATGAAATGAAAATCATGCTATATGGGGCACAAAACAAAATGATTAATCCTTTCCATATCCTTTCGAAACAATGAATAGTGAGTGTTCTGGAGGCTGGTGTTCACCTCGACAGAACATGTCATCAAAATACTTGCATCACCCTAAACTCAGAATTCTAGGCTGGACACCAAGCAGGACAGAGAAAGATCATGAGAGACCTTATTTCATAAAAAAATAATAATTTCCTCAGAATCAAGGTATTCAAATCACCTTAAAATGACATTTACTGAGTGCCTGTTATATGCTAGTCATACAAGTAGGTATTTTCACATTATCTTAATCAACTCTAATAGCATAGGAGGGAATGATCTATATCCCTATTTTCCAGATGAGGAAATTGAGGATTCCAGAGAACGAGAGAGAGATTTTGTTTAAATCACAGAGCATGACTGGATCAGAATTCAAATCTAAGACACTTGACTCCAGTCTCTGTTCTCGTCCTACTACACTACGGAAGCAAGGGAAAGGCCTGCAAGAATCGTAATGAATACAGTAAAAATTGTTCCTAATCCCTGGTGGTTCAGACCGTAAAGAATCTTTCTGCAATACAGAAGACCCAAGTTCGATTCCTTGGTTGGGAAGATCCTGGAGAAGGGAATGGCAATCCATTGCAGTACCTGCCTGGAGAATTCCAGGGACAGAGGAATCCATGGGGTCTCAGAGTCAGATATGACTGAGTGAGTGACACACACACACACACACATACAATCAGATTTTACTAAAGGCCTCTCATCTGAAAATCTAAGATGTTATCTCCAGGACCTTGTAGGGTTTAACAGATAGTGAAAGACAGTCACTTTAACAAAGAAAGTCACTTAACTATTCAGTCTCTTTATTTTATGAGTAACAATATAAGGAAATAGTTAGCTTTTAGTATCTCTTTGTCCACAAAAGAAATTAACATTTACACCTAATAAAGATGACCTTTAATTTCATCTCCCCTCACATACTGCCTTGAAAAATCAGAGGCTTTCATCCGGCTGCTAAAAAGTTTTGCCCTTCACTTCAAAAATCAAAATACTTTAAAGTGTCAGGGCTGATGAATTATATATAGCAGGGACAAAATACTTCAGTTTTAATCAGAAGATGATATTCTGTCAGGGTAATAAATTAAACGTTCTTCTTTTTTAAGGTCCACAAGTTGAAAGGTTCAGAAAGGAGGCTACATGAGAGTGTTTGCGATCTCTGTTATCAATGAAGACTGTTACAAAAATAAACTTACTATCATGGTCAAAAGGGCTTATGGATGGACTTAGCATCTCTGTTATAAGTTGGTTGCAATTTCACTTCTGGATTTAACCCAGAATGAGTTAGCACAGATGACAGAGACAGAGGTGTGACTTTTGTACTCAAGCTCAGTGCTCCAAAGACTGAAGAAAAGAAAAGGATCCTGGGAAGGGCCTTGTGATGGGTATACTGAGGGTGGTATAGGCCTGACACTTCTCAGACCGAGTTGAAATGCTCAGGACTGCCTGATATTACTCTTTGAGGAGCAAATGTGCTGAAAGACTTCAGTTGAGTACTTACAGATTTAATATTGTGTTTTCCTTTCTGGAGCAAAGTATCTGAATCATGCTCCCAGGGCTTACCCACATTAAAACTGGAAAAAATCGCCCATCTGACACCAAAGGCCCCATCTGCAAAACAGACATGTTATCTCCCTTGACCTGGAAGATGTATATATGTGACAGGTTATGAAGGCCAGGGAACAATTTTCAAAATCTTTGCCAAACCAGCCTTCAGTGAATCAGTAAACTCAACACCAGCATGCCACACGTGGTCAACAGGTGAGTATCTCTGGAAAACCCCACAGCTGAAAAGGCAGGATCATTTCACTTCCACAAGGAATCAGGAGGGAAATGCCAGCCTACCCAAAACCATCCTGAAGAAGGGATTTCACAATTAATTCTGGACTCTTGTCACTAGGAAAACAAAACCATCTCATCTATTTGGCTGCAGGAAAATCACATCACTCTTTTTTGAGGAATGTTATTTAAAATGTGATGGGCCAGGATAGCCCTTTCCTTAGAGCCACGTGACTCTTCTTGGGGGAAACAGAGCTAAGTAGTCAAGACTTTGCTTCTCTCTTTTCCTCCCACAGATAGCCTCTGCTAAAGTAATTCCACGATGTTATTTATTTACTAGAAACCTGACTTTGCGCAAGGATCTAGAGGAGCAAATCCGACCCTGAGGATCGCGTTAACTTCCACAGACGTTTTTGGGGCGGGGCACCAAGAGAGAAAGCAGGTGACACCAAATATTCTGAGATCGAGAAGCAGCAGCTGGAGAGAAATGTGCTTGGGGTTGGGAGAGGCACAGGCTACCCCTCCTCCCAGCTCCAGTTTCCAAATGGAAGGTGAGGACTTCAAAGGAGCCTCACCTGCTGGGTGTCCCCACCTGGGCCAGGTCTTGGAGGAAAGGAGACAGTCTTGGCTCCAACACCAAAGAGGAACATCCCAAGGCCCAAGTTGTAAAACAGACAACCTGGCAGAAATTCAGAGTCTAAACTGGAATAACTCATACCTCTGAGCAATGGCTCAGACATTCACCTGATCCAGTGATGTGTCAGGAATAAATCACTTAAATACACCTTGTTTAAAAACAAGCAAATATGACTTAAATATTACTTTCAATAGAAAAGAAATGTGGCGAGCAGGGGAGCTCAAGGAGGCGACCTCGGTAGGTTTGCAGGGTGGAAAGGGAGAAATCTGATAGGTCTCGCTTCCCCTAGACTTCCTGCGGGCCATCACTGCACATCCCTAAATTCAAGCACAAATCTGGCGGGTTTTCCCTGCCTGGGTGCGGGCAGCGGCTCGCCGCCGCGTGGGCAGGCACCTTTCCAGGCACTGACTAGGAAGAGTGACCGACTGTAACATCCACACTCTCCCTCCCGCCGGGGACCGGACCATTCCTGAGGTTAAGCTGCCTCTTCCAGTTCAACCGCAAACCATCATCCACACTCGCTCTGTCCGGACAACGCATGGTTCAGGGGGCAAAAGAGGAGGGGAGCAGATAGGATTTAAACAATTAAACCACATTTGCTTCCAAACGGTAAGAACCGAGACCTACTTGTTTCCCTTGCCCCCTTCCAAACCCCTATGATCATTTTGGGTAAAGCAGGAACTCGAAGCTCACGGAGCACGCAAATGGGTGTCCCAGAGGAGCTTTGTTCTTCGCACGGAGAAATCAGCACCCTCGAGGGTAAGCCCCCGCGCGGTGTCGGAAGCCGAGGGGGAGCCGCCGAACCGAGCACCTGGTGCGCCAGCGCCATGCCGATCCTCACACGCGCCCGCCCCGCACGCGGCCTGGGTGCTGGGAGCGCGTGAGGCTGCGCGCGTCGCCCACCCGCCACGCATCTCACCTAGCACCACCGCGACCACGGTGGAAAGCAGCAGCCAATTATTCCTCAGGAAGCGCTTCCAGTCGCATCCCTTCCTCGCCGGCTTCCCCATAGCTGGCGCCCGGGCTCGGAACCACAATAGAGGCGGCCGCTATTGTGCGTGGGGCTCGCCCGTGCGCGCGGGGGCCGGGGAAACCCTGGGACGGCCGGGAGCTCCGCGGCGCAGTGGCGGAGGCTTGCGGGCGCGACGCGGAGAGGGTGTGCGCTAGCTGCTGCAGCCGCTGCTGTCACCACCGCCGCAGCCGCCACCTGAGCTCGTGCGCCGCGCCTGCCGCCCGTGCTGTGCGTGGCGGGCGCGCCCGACTCCTCCTGCCGCCGCCGCGCTTGCGGCACCCGGGCCAACCAGCAAGGAAAGAGGGAGGAGCGGCCGGCCCAGGGAGGCGGGTGCGTGCGTGGTGCGCCCGGGGTACCGGTGGAGCAAGCTTGGGAGGGCGTTCGCGCTGTAGCTGGAGCCGGCTCGGCCCTCAGAAGAGCAGTGTGCTCCGCCCCAGTTTCAGGCTGGAGCCTTTCGCTATTTTTTTTTTTTAAATTGGTCAGGCTAGGTTTTCGGATTTACAGTTTCCTCTGCTCCCTAATCCTTGCGGGGCGGAGGGGCGGAGTCACTGGCCCCTTTGGCTTGAACTTCAGCCTGCACACCCCCACGCCTCCTCTTTCTCCACACCAGCTATTGTCAGTGCAGCACCCGAGTGGGGAGAGCTGGGGGAACTGAGTTCTGTGTTGGGTTCCCTTTGCTTCTTGGTCTTGCCAACAGCCTAGAAAGCCTGAAGCCTCTAGGAGTGAAAGAGTGCTAGGAGCAGAACGGGACTTTGTGAACTTTCACACGAGGTTTCTAACTCGCCGCCCCCAGAGGTATTATTAACTCTCCTGTTTGGGTCCAGGGAGGTGAAGCTCCTGCAGGACTGCCTGTGGACCCAGGGCTTGGAATGGACCCTCTTAGAACTTCACTTCCGCTGCTTGCGGCTGGCTCCGTGGCCGCCCGAGGCCCCAGAGCTATGAGACTTGGCAAAGTAATTAAGACTGAGAACCCAACCAAGCGGAGCTGAGTAAAAGGTGGGCGGGCCCATCCCTCAGGGCAAACGTTTTGGAAAGGCAAAAGCAGGAGAGTTGGAGAATCTAGGTAAGTGCCGCGGAGTGAATTTTCTAATTCTCTTCCGTTCTTTTACTCAGTTTTTTTTATTTTTCACCCTAGCTCATACAAAACGTTTTTCTTCCCTCAACCACACCACCACCTCGCAGCTCTAGTCTTGCCTTCTCGTCAGCTTTCCTTAGTTTACCGCAGCCCCGCACCTTTTTGCTGTTGTAGAGTCTCCTCCAGTTGGGGAATCTCCGCAACTAACTCCTCACAATTAGAGCGCCATTCCTTTGGGTAAACTGACAGAAGTGTCCTGGAAGAGAAAGTAAGTTTTATGAACCATGTACACTTTAGTATGAATGAGCTTATCAGCTCATTTCCACAAAATAAATTTTGAGGAAGGAAAGATAGAGGAATACCAACGTCGTTGTGTGCCTGGGGAAGATCTGAAGAAATGTCAGAAGAAGGGAAACTCTTAAGAAAGAAGGGAGAAAGATTTCCATCGTACAGTAAAAAGGCTGGAAATACTCAGATGTCCAGCATGAAAGGAATGGTAAATATTTTATGGAACTGCCATGCAGCTGTACATTATGCAGCCTCCATGAAGGAAGTGTATGACATTTCTAAGAGCATAGGATGGCACATGTCATAATAGGGAAAACAAGAAGATTAAAATTGTTTATATAGTGTGATCACAACTGTGTAAAACAAACATAAAACAAAGCCATGTACTTAGAAAAAAGTCTAGAAGGAAACACAAAATTTTAACAGTGCTCGTCCTTGGGTGATAATATGATGTCTGAATCTTTTTGCTTTCTATCCTTCTGTATTTTCCAAAGTGTTTACCATAAGCACATCCATGCCCTTTACAGTTGTAGATAGGGCTGTATTTAAAGAATAAACAGGTCCTAAAGAGAGAAAAAAGTTGAAGAATCTAAGACAACCTTTGTACATTGCAGTAAAGTGAAGAGGAACTAAAAAGCCTCTTGATTAAAGTGAAAGAGGAGAGTGAAAAAGTTGGCTTAAAGCTCAACATGCAGAAAATGAAGATCATCATCGGGTCCCATCACTTCATGGTTGAAATAGATGGGGAAACAGCGCAAACAGTGTCAGACTTTATTTTGGGGGGCTCCAAAATCACTGCAGATGGTGACTGCAGCCATGAAATTAAAAGACGCTTACTCCTTGGAGGAAAAGTTATGACCAACCTAGATAACATATTCAAAAGCAGAGACATTACTTTGCTGACAAATGTCTGTCTAGTCAAGGCTATGGTTTTTCCAATAGTCGTGTATGGATGTGAGAGGTGGACTGTGAAGAAGGCTGAGTGCTGAAGAATTGATGCTTTTGAAGTGTGGTGTTGGAGAAGACTCTTGAGAGTCCCGTGGACTGCAAGGAGATCCAACCAGTCCATTCTGAAGGAGATCAGCCCTGGGATTTCTTTGGAAGAAATGATGCTAAAGCTGAAACTCTAGTACTATGGCCACCTCATGCGAAGAGTTGACTCATTGGAAAAGACTCTGATGCTGGGAGGGATTCGGGGCAGGAGGAGAAGGGGATGACCGAGGAAGAGATGGTTGGATGGCATCACCAACTTGATGGATGTGAGTTTGAGTGAATTCCAGGAGTTGGTGATGGACAGGGAGGCCTGGCGTGCTGCGATCCACGGGGTTGCAAAGAGTTGGACACGACTGAGCGACTGAACTGAACTGAAAATAGTTACACCTGGGTTTTGGGGGTAGGATATATTTAGGTTTAAATCCCAGCACCACAATTTAACAGTTGAGTGTTCTTGGGCAAGTTATTAATACTTAAATTTTTTGTCTTGCTTTCTGCATGTGTAAATGGAGGCATTCACAGTATTTATTTCATGACGGTATTGTAAGAATTGAATACAAGAATGTATGTAAAAGACTTAGAACAGTGCCTGGAACACAACAAGTGCCATCATGAGTTTTAATTGGAGTCAACCTAGGCAGGCATTTTCTTACTTCCTCCTTTGTTCCCTGCCTGTCCTAAAGATACATTGAGCCATTTCACACACATAAGACCCTTTGTATATTGATTAATAGTAATTTCCTTTAAATTACTGTCAGGGACCCTAAATCTATTGTACTTTCACACCTAAAGCTCACATCGTACATACTCATTTTATGCTTCTTTGAACTATGCAGTCTAAAAATAGGGTAATATAAAACGGAGAATAGAGTCTATACATATACATTCATTTTGCAATAATTAACATCTCTGCATTAAAAGTCAAGAATCTCAGAAGTTCAAAGCATGTACGCAGATGAATTATAAACTGTGTTTATGCTTTACTAAATGGCAGTTCCACTTTCAGTTCAGTTCAGTTCAGTCACTCAGTCGTGTCCGACTCTTTGCGACCCCATGAATCGCAGCACGCCAGGCCTCCCTGTCCATCACCAACTCCCATAGTTCACTCAGACTTACGTCCATCGAGTCAGTGATGCCATCCAACCGTTTCTTCCTCTGTTGTCCCCTTCTCCTCCTGCCCCCAATCCCTCCCAGCATCAGAGTCTTTTCTAATGAGTCAACTCTTTGCATGAGGTGGCCAAAGTACTGGAGTTTCAGCTTTAGCATCATTTCTTCCAAAGAAATCCCAGGGCTGATCTCCTTCAGAATGGACTGGTTGGATCTCCTTGCAGTCCAAGGGACTCTCAAGAGTCTTCTCCAACACCACACTTCAAAAGCATCGATTTTTCAGCACTCAGCCTTCTTCACAGTCCAACTCTCACATCCATACATGACCACAGGAAAAACCATAGCCTTGACTAGACAGACCTTCATCAGCAAAGTAATGTCTCTGCTTTTGAATATGCTATCTAGATTGGTCATAACTTTTCTTCCAAGGAGTAAGTATCTTTTAATTTCATGGCTGCAGTCACCATCTGCAGTGATTTTGGAGCCCCCCAAAATAAAGTCTGACACTATTTCCACTGTTTCCCCATCTATATCCCATGAAGTGATGGGACCAGAGGCCATGATCTTCGTTTTCTAAATGTTGAGCTTTAACCCAGTTTTTCACTCTCCACTTTCACTTTCATCAAGAGGCTTTTTAGTTCCTCTTCACTTTCTGCCATTAGGGTGATCTCATCTGCATATCTGAGGTTATTGATATTTCTCCCGGCAATCTTGATTCCAGCTTGTGTTTCTTCCAGTCCAGCGTTTCTCACGATGTACTCTGCATATAAGTTAAATAAGGAGGGTGACAATATACAGCCTTGACGTACTCCTTTTCCTATTTGGAACCAGTCTGTTGTTCCATGTCCAGTTCTAACTGTTGCTTCCTGACCTGCATCCAGATTTCTCAAGAGGCAGGTCAGGTGGTCTGGTATTCCCATCTCTTTCAGAATTTTCCACAGTTTATTGTAATCCACACAGTCAAAGGCTTTGGCATAGTCAACAAAGCAGAAATAGATGTTTTTCTGGAACTCTCTTGCTTTTTCCATGATCCAGCAGATGTTGGCAATTTGATCTCTTGTTCCTCTGCCTTTTCTAAAACCAGCTGGAACATCTGGAAGTTCACGGTTCACTTATTGCTGAAGCCTGGCTTGGAGAATTTTGAGCGTTACTTTACTAGTATATGAGATGAGTGCAATTGTGCAGTAGTTTGAGCATTCTTTGGCAGTGCCTTTCTTTGGGATTGGAATGAAAACTGACCTTTTCCAGTCCTGTGGCCACTGCTGAGTTTTCCAAATTTGCTGACATATTGAGTGCAGCATTTTCACAGCATCACATTCCAGGATTTGAAATAGCTCCACTGGAATTCCATCACCTCCACTAGCTTTGTTCGTAGTGATGCTTTCTAAGGCCCACTTGACTTCACATTCCAGGGTGCCTGGCTCTAGATGATTGATCACAGCATTGTGATTATCTGGGTTGTGAAGATCTTTGTTGGACAGTTCTTTTGTGTATTCTTGCCACCTCTTCTTAATATCTTCTGCTTCTGTTAGGTCCAGACCATTTCTGTCCTTTATCGAGCCCATCTTTGCATGAAATGTTCCCTTGGTATCTCTAATTTTCTTGAAGAGATCTCTAGTCTTTCCCATTCTGTTTTTTTCCTCTATTTATTTGCATTGATCGCTGAAGAAGGCTTTCTTGTCTCTTCTTGCTATTCTTTGGAACTCTGCATTCAGATGCTTATATCTTTTCTTTTCTCCTTTGTTTTTCACCTCTCTTCTTTTCACAGCTATTTGTAAGGCCTCCCCAGACAGCCATTTTGCTTTTTTGCATTTCTTTCCACGGGGATGGTCTTGATCCCTGTCTCCTGTACGATGTCACAAACTTCATTCCATAGTTCATCAGGCACTATATCTATCAATTCTAGGCCCTTAAATCTATTTCTCACTTCCACTGTATAATCATAAGGGATTTGATTTAGGTCATACCTGAATGGTCTAGCGGTTTTCCCTACGTTCTTCAATTTAAGTCTGAATTTGGTAATAAGGAGTTCATGATCTGAGCCACAGTCAGCTCCTGGTCTTGTTTTTGTTGACTGTATAGCGCTTCTCCATCTTTGGCTGCAAAGAATATAATCAATCTGATTTCGGTGTTGACCATCTGGTGATGTCCATGTGTAAAGTCTTCTCTTGTGTTGTTGGAAGAGGGTGTTTGCTATGACCAGTGCATTTTCCTGACAAAACTCTATTAGTCTTTGCCCTGCTTCATTCTGCATTCCAAGGCCAAATTTACTTGTTACTCCAGGTTTTTCTTGACTTTCGACTTTGCATTCGAGTCCCCTATAATGAAAAGGACATCTTTTTGGGGTGTTAGTTCTAAAAGGTCTTATAGGTCTTCATAGAACCATTCAACTTCAGCTTCTTCAGCATTACTGGTTGGGGCATAGACTTGGATTACTGTGATATTGAATGGTTTGCCTTGGAGATGAACAGAGATCATTCTGTCGTTTTTGAGATTGCATCCAAGTCCTGCATTTCGGACTATTTTGTTGACCATGATGGCTACTCCATTTCTTCTGAGGGATTCCTCCCCACAGTGGTAGATATAATGGTCATCTGAGTTAAATTCACCCATTCCAGTCCATTTTAGTTCACTGATTCCTAGAATGTCGACGTTCACTCTTGCCATCTCTTGTTTGACCAATTCCAATTTGCCTTGATTCATGGACCTGACATTCCAGGTTCCTATGCAATATTGCTCTTTACAGCATCGGACCTTGCCTCTATCACCAGTCACATCCACAACTGGGTATTGTTTTTGCTTTGGCTCCATCCCTTCATTCTTTCTGGAGTTATTTCTCCACTGATCTCCAGTAGTGTGTTGGGCACCTACTGACCTGGGGAGTTCCTCTTTCAGTATCCTATCATTTTGCCTTTTCATACTGTTCATGGGGTTCTCAAGGCAAGAATACTGAAGTGGCTTGCCATTCCCTTCTCCAGTGGACCACATTCTGTCAGACCTCTCCACCATGACCTGCCCATCTTGGGTTGCCCAGCAGGCATGGCTTAGTTTCATTGAATTAGACAAGGCTGTGGTCCTAGTGTGATTACATTAACTAGTTTTCTGTGAGTATGGTTTCAGTGTGTCTGCCCTCTGATGCCCTCTTGCAACACCTACCATCTTACTTGGGTTTCTCTTACCTTAGGCATGGGGTATCTCTTCACGGCTGCTCCAGCAAAGCGCAGCCGCTGCTCCTTATCATGGATGAAGGGTATCTCCTCACTGCCGCCCTTCCTGACCTTCAATGTGGGATAGCTCCTCTAGGCCCTCCTGCGCCCACGCAGCCACTGCTCTTTTAGCTGGTAATAAAAGATAATTAATAAGCAAACAATTAATAGTGCCCTTAATATTTGCCAGACACCCTCCTGACCACTTTATACATACTGACTACTTTGGTCCTCATGACAGTTCAGTGAAGTAGGGACTATTATATCCATGGGGCTGCTGGAAAAATCAAATGAGATCTTGTGTATTATCATTATTTTCATTTTAGAGCTGAGGAATTTGAGGTAAAGGAAGGTTAAGTAACTTGCTTATGTTTCTTCCACTAGTCAGAGAAGGATCCAGGGTTGAACTCAGTGGTCTTTTTTTTCCCAGATCATTTTATTATTTTTTAAAAATATAAATTTATTTATTTTAACTGGAGGTTAATTACTTTACAATATTGTATTGGTTTTGCCATACATCAACATGAATCTGCCACAAGTATACACGTGTTCCCCATCCTGAACCCCCCTCCCTCCCCGTACCATCCCTCTGGGTCATCTCAGTGCACCAGCCCCAAGCATACAGTATCATGCATCGAACCTGGACTGGCAAAATTCGTTTCATATATGATATTATACATGTTTCAATGCCATTCTCCCAAATCATCCCACCCTCTCCTCCCACAGAGTCCAAAAGACTGTTCTATATATCTGTGTCTCTTTTGCTGTCTCGTATACAAGGTTATCATTACCATCTTTCTAAATTCCATATATACTGTATTGGTGTTTTCCTTTCTGGCTTACTTCACTCTGTATAATAGGCTCCAGTTTCATCCACCTCATTCGAACTGATTCAAATGTATTCTTTTTAATAGCTGAGTAATACTCCATTGTGTATATGTACCACAGCTTTCTTATCCATTCATCTGCTGATGGACATCTAGGTTGCTTCCATGTTCTGGCTATTATAAACAGTGCTGCGATGAACATTGGAGTACACATGTCTCTTTCAATTCTGGTTTCCTCGGTGTGTATGCCCAGTGGTGGGATTGCTGTGTCATAAGGCAGTTCTATTTCCAGTTTTTTAAGGAATCTCCACACTGTTCTCCAGAGTGGCTGTACTAGTTTGCATTCCCACCAACAGTGTAAGAGGGTTCCCTTTTCTCCACACCCTCTCCAGCATTTATTGCTTGTAGACTTTTGGATTGCAGCCATTCTGACTGGCATGAAATGGTACCTCATTGTGGTTTTGATTTGCATTTCTCTGATAATGAGTGATGTTGAGCATCTTTTCATGTGTTTGTTAGCCATCTGTATGTCTTCTTTGGAGAAATGTCTATTTAGTTCTTTGGCCCATTTTTTGATTGGGTCATTTATTTTTCTGGAATTGAGCTGCAGGAGTTGCTTGTGTATTTTTGAGATTAGTTGTTTGTCAGTTGCTTCATTTGCTATTATTTTCTCTCATTCTGAAGGCTGTCTTTTCACCTTGCTTAGAGTTTCCTTTTTGTGCAGAAGCTTTTAAGTTTAGTTAGGTCCCATTTATTTATTTTTGCTTTTATTTCAATATTCTGGGAGGTGGGTCATAGAGGATCCTGCTGTGATGTATGTCGGAGAGTGTTTTGCCTATGTTCTCCTCTAGGAGTTTTATAGTTTCTGGTCTTACATTTAGATCTTTAGTCCATTTTGACTTTATCTTTGTGTATGGTGTTAGAAAGTGTTCTAGTTTCATTCTTTTACAAGTGGTTGACCAGTTTTCCCAGCACCACTTGTTAAAGAGATTGTCTTTAATCCATTGTATATTCTTGCCTCCTTTGTCAAAGATAAGGTGTCCATAGGTGCGTGGATTTATCTCTGGGCTTTCTATTTTGTTCCATTGATCTATATTTCTGTCTTTGTGCCAGTACCATACTGTCTTGATGACTGTGGCTTTGTAGTAGAGCCTGAAGTCAGGCAGATTGATTCCTCCAGTTCCATTCTTCTTTCTCAAGATTGCTTTGGCTATTTGAGGTTTTTTGTATTTCCATAAAGATTGTGAAATTATTTGTTCTAGCTCTGTGAAAAATACCATTGGTAGCTTGATAGGGATTGCGTTGAATCTATAGATAGCTTTGGGTAGTATACTTATTTTCACTATATTGATTCTTCTGATCCATGAACATGGTATATTTCTCCATCTATTAGTGTCCTCTTTGATTTCTTTCATCAGTGTTTTATAGTTTTCTATATATAGGACTTTAGTTTCTTTAGGTAGATGTATTGAACTCAGTGGTCTTGCTCAGCTAAGTGCACAAACTCTGCATTAAACCACCACCTCTACTATGAGAAACAAATACAGAATTGTTATGGGAAAATTACTCTTGAGTTATGTGAATTTTACTCTACACAAGATTGTCAAGAATCCCTCCATCCACATCCAGGAAATGCTTTGGTGTCCTACAGTGCTGTGCTCAAGTGGAAACTGCATGCATTTTATGGGGCAGTGGTTGAACCCTTGAATCATTTCTCCATTGCTGCTACAAGCACTCAATAATTCTACCTGATTTCTCTGCCTAAGACAAGAAATGGAATAGGAAGCATCACTTTAGAGAGAGGAGATTGGAGACCCCCTGGTGCTCAAGTTCTGTTCTTTTTTACTTTCTAAGCCTGGGCTAGTCATGGACACAAATAATTGCAAATTGGACAGGAGTGGAGAAGCATTTCTCTTGTAAACTACCTGAAGGGATCTTAACTACTCAGCTCCCAAAATAAAATCTCCACTCTTCTGGGATAAGATGTTAAAGCCAAGTGGAAAGAAGTGTTAGGATTTTACCCCTCCAGTAGATCTCCCTTTTCCCTGGCCCCTCAAATTCTTTCATCCTGCTGAAATATACCTTTGGCCAGTTCTTACTACATTACATTTTGCCAGTGTGTCTGTTTGCCCCTTCCTTCCTTCCTCCCTCCGTCCCCCTCCCCCTTCTTTGTCCTCTCTCTCTTTCTACCGTTTAAGTAACTCTGACATTTCCTTTATTGTTATTGTTTCTCTCTCTCTCTCTTAAATTGTTAACTCATGGACTGTCCTGTTAGTTATTAAAGAAAGCAGACTTTGACATTGTCACACAAGGTTAAGCCAGTGGGTGACAGCCTGGCCTTATGTATTACTTGGCATAGAAATGAAAAGGGGCATTCAGAAAGAAAAAATAAGTCACCAGCTTCTGAACATCTCTTAAAATAGTATGCTGGTTGCATTCTACCACCATAAAACATACACAGCTGGATGCTTTGTCCTCAAGCTGTGATAATAGGGAGAAGGAGGTCATGAGTACTGGAGTCTCCTTTAACATCTACAGCAGTGATTCATGACTGATAGATAGTAAGAAGGATGCTGTCAGCATATTCCAATACCTTTTTTTTTTTTTTTTTAGCAATCTCTTTTTTGTCTTCCAATTTCGATTTGTATTTCTCTTGGGATTAAAAATTAAGGAATAAAAGAAACTATAATTCATTAAATCTTCACAGTAATACTCCAGGCTATATTTTATAAAGATTATTTGGCCTGAATAGACTTGTATGTTAGTTAGATAGCCTTGAACTCTCGAATCCAACAGAACTTTGCCCCATAACTTTATTACTCACTTGACAAACTGAAGAGCAATTCTATTTCATTTTAGAATATGAATAAAAAATTATCTGCTTCGTAGAAGCTGTATGTCCTTGAACAAGTCATTTAATCTCTCTGAATCTCAGTTTCCTCATTGAAAGATATCATTTACAGTAATAAATATAAATGGTTAATACATATGAAAATATTCAGTCTCACTAGTACTGAAAGAAATGAACATTTGAACCAATATTTACTAGCTGAACAAATATATTTTAACATAAAATTTTAAAATTCACAATTATGAATTTATAATTTGAACATTTTAAATTATAAACTTAGAGAGTAAAATGGAAAATGGGAAGTGTCACACAGTGCCAGTGGACCTAGAAAATGCTATGATTTTCTAAGGATAATTAGGCAATGTGTAACCTTTCCATCAAAAGAGTTTGTATTTTGTAACTCAACCATTCTATCTCTAGAAACTTATACCAACAAAATACTAAAGGGCTGTTCATCCCAACCCAGCTGGAAAAAAAATTAACTGTCTAGTAAAGTGAATTGGCTAAAGTTTGAGAAATGGTATAAAAATACACTGGACAATGAGATACTATGCAGAGACTGAAAAGCATATATTAGCAAAATATTAAATTACATGGGAAAGTGGTAAATACCTACATACAACTATGTTTCGAGATGGCAAAAGTAAATTATAGTCAGTAGGTGGGTTGTTTTTTTATACTGAGAATGCAGTCATTTATTATTTTTATCTAAAAATATAAAACTTAAAATATGTATAATTCCAAGTAAGTCTGTATGTGGGTGCACGTGTGTGTATAAGAGTAGTGATATGGACGTTATTAATGTGCTCTTTTTCTTTTGCATTTCTGAGCACATGTTCTTTGCCCTGCTAAGCCAAGGTGTTCATATGCTTGGGAGATTAGGATTTGTTACAAAGGATTTTAAAGAAAAAAATGTACTAATATTAGACTTCTGTGTGATATGTGGGATTAGGTAGCAAGAAAGATTATTATTGTGAGAAAGAATGTCCCCATATTCCTTCATCTCTTCACTAGAATATAAAAAATCCCAGCTTGCAGAATTGCCCTGTAGTGTAGGAACGGAACCTTCTATCTATAGTGGCTGTCACTCCAGTGGAGCAGGCAATTGAGACACAAGGGAATTAGAAGAAAAAACAATTTATTGTCAAGGGAATAATGGCAGGAAGGGAAGGGAAGAGAGATGTTGGTCCTGTTTTCTCTCTCCAGGCAGACTGCATCCAATAAGGGGGTACATGTTAGCGAAAAGGGGGTGCAGCTCTGTCCCCTACTCCCTATTAGAAGGCTGCTTCCCAAGCTGTCCCTTGCCAATCTGGGGTACAACTATATCAACACAAGTGTGGCAGGACAGTGTGGTCAGGCAGCAAGAGACTCTGAGATTTCACTTCTCAGCCACTCTGTTCCTGGTAGCAGGGATGCTGGGCTGATGGGATGGTCATGGCAGGATGAGAAGACCCTCCTTAAAGTCTAGGAGAGCACCCACGTGAACTGGCCTGATGTAGAGAGACTCACTTATTTGTTACTTAGCAGTAGCTGCTGTGAGAGGCTGTAGGTAGAGATGTCCCTCAGCTCTAACAAAGCCAAGGGAAAGACAGAACACATCTTCACAGCTGCAGATTTCAACCAAGAAGGTGCACGGGGTAAGTTCCAGCACAGGGGACAGTGCTCTGGAAACCAGTGTCTGAATGAGTCCACACATTACCCTGGGTTGTTAACTTTGCAAAGTCTCTTTTATTCTACAATTGCCCCTTATCTCATTTGCTGAACAGTCATTTGTCCTACAAAATTCTTTGTATTCTGGATTTGGCTTGCATGAATTTGTGTGTCATCCTTGCACAGGGGCCATGCTAATGTTCTCTGTATTGTTCCAATTTTAGTATATGTGTTTATTCATGGTGGCAATTATTTCATTTCTCTACCCCTACTGTTTCCTTTAAGCTGGTAGTTAGATCTGGAGATTTGATATTTAGCAATGCTAACGTTGAAAAGTGGATTCTGATATTGCCAGCCTGATTCATAAATTCACCAACAACCTTTCGAATATGATTTTGCATCTGCTGTTAATTCATTCTGTCATTCCTTCTGAACACATTTGCTGATATTCTTCCATAGAAAGGATTTCTACCTCATCAACTGTTTGGTTACCCTGAAATAGCTTATATGGAAAAGGCAGGATTCATGCTTTATTTCCTCTTTATTGGTTTTCTAGGTAATAAATTGGTATACTAGCAACATCCAGTGGTGATTGATGAGGTTCTGTTTTCTTATTCTTTGTCAGTATTATTATAAACACATGGATTTACATGTTGTGGATGGTTTTATGTGTTTCAGTCAGTTACAGTCATGATTCTTTCCCTTGTTCAAATTTTCCCATCTTTGGTCAGTGAGAGCCCCTTCATTTTGAATCCTGTGTCCTTTTGACAGAACTATTTATCTTCAAAAGTGTCCTAATTTTCTGGCTTAGCAAAATGTCTCAAGACCATCATCCCATACATTTCTTGCCCTGGAACTCTCTCTAAGTCGCTCAGTCGTGTCCAGCTCTTTGCAATTCCATGCACTGTAGCTAGGCTCCTTGGTCCATGGAATTTTCCAGGCAAGATTGTTGGAGTGGGTTGCCATTTCCTTCTCCAGGGGATCTTCCTGACCCAGGGATTGAACACAGGTCTCCTGAATTGCAGGCAGATTCTTTACCATCTGAGCCACCAGGAAAGCCCGGGAACTAGACACAGCCATTTCTCCAGACAGTCTGGGGTCCTCTTAGTGGAGAATAGTACTTAGAAACAATGATCTTGATGATGGGAGGTCTTGTTGCTACTAGGTTGTCGATGTTTCTAGCCCTTTTTAGTGGACAGCACTCAGAAATACATATTTCATGCTGCTACTGCTAAGTCGCTTCAGTCGTGTCTGACTCTGTGCGACCCCATAGACGGCAGCCCACCAGCCTCCGCCATCCTTGGGACTCTCCAGGCAAGAACCCTGGAGTGGGTTGCCATTTCCTTCTCCAATGCATGAAAGTGAAAAGTGAAAGTAAAGTCGCTCAGTCGTGTCCGACTCTTAGCGACACCATGGACTGCAGCCCACCAGGCTCCTCCGTCCATGGGATTTTCCAGGCAAGAGTACTGGAGTGGGGTGCCATTGCCTTCTCTGACATATTTCATAGTAAGAGACAAATAGATAATGAGTTCATACTGATGTTTCCTGTATAATTTATTATTGCAAAATACCATAATAAATTTTACCATATAAACCATTTTAAAATGTATAGCTTTGTGACATTAAGTACATCCCGGTTGTTCTGCAAACATCACCACCATCCTTCTCCAGGGCTTTCTCATCCTCCTAAACTGAAACCCTGTACCCATTAAGCACTGACTCCCCAACTCCTTTTTCCTCCCACTTCTGGAAACCACCATTCTGCTTCTATATCTATGAAATTCTTTCCCTTTTGTAACTGGTTTATTTCACTTATCATAATGTCCTCAAGGGTCATCCATGTTGTGGTATGTAATTCCTTACTTTTTAAGGGAGAATTATATACACCCTGTATGTATATACCACATATTATTTATCCATTCATTCACTCATTGATGAACACTTGGGTTGTTTCCACCTTCTGACAATTGTGAATAATACTACTATGAAAATGGGTGTATAAATACCTGTTCGAGTCCCTGTTTTCAACTCTTCTGTGTTATGTACCCAGAAGTAGAATTGCTGGATCCTATGGTAATTCTATATGTAATATTTTAAGAAACTGGCATACTATTTTTACACTGACTGCACCATTTTACATTCCAACAAGCAAAGCACAAGGGTTCCAGTTTCTCCACATTCTCATCAATAATTGTTGTCTTAATAGTAGGTATCCTAATGGATGTGAATCAATTTAAATTTAAGATTACATAGCTTGGATTAAACTTCCTTGATTTTACTTTGAAACGCATAGTTCCTAAAGACGTGAAGTGAAGTGTTTATTTCCTAATCATACTATATATAAAATAGTATTTTTTTAAGTGTCAGTATTACTTCTAATAATAAGACCACTAAATGCAGCTTAAGATTCCTTTGTGGTTCTTTTGTCACCAAAATCTTCCCTGGTGGCTCAGATAGTAAAGAATCTGCCTGCAGTGCAGGAGACCCAGGTTTGATCCCTGGGTTGGGAAGATCCCTGGATTGGGATTCATTGGAGAAGGGAATGGTTACCCACTCCAGTATTGTTGCCTGGAGAATTCCATGGACAGAGGACCCTGGTGGGTTATAGTTCATGGTGTTGCAGAGTCAGACATGACTGAGTGACTAACACTTTCACTTTCACATTTTTATATATACCTCAAGGGATGTATGGTCAAATTTCCATGTTTGAAAGTCACTCAACAAGCATAACTAAACAGAAAACAGAGTCATAGACACAGAGAATAAACAGGTGGTTCTTTAGGGGTGGAGGGTTGAGAGAAATAGATGAGAGGGATTAAGAGGTACAAACTTTAAGTTACAAAATAAATGAGTCACAGGTATGAAATGTACAGTATGTGGAATATAGTTAATAATTATGTAATATCTTTGGTGACTGATGACAGCTATTCTTATCATGGGGATCATTTTGAAATGTATAGAAGAATCAAATTACTATGTTGGGTACTAAGAATTAACATAGTGTTATGGGTCAGTCATATGACAAAAACAAACAAACTCATGCAAAAAGAGATCAGATTTGTGATTACTGGGGGTAGAGGAAAAGGGATTGGTTGAAGGTAGTCAAAAGGTACAAACTTCCAGTTATAAAGTAAGTAAGTACAACATGATCAGTATAATTAACACTGTTGTATGTTATATATGAAAGTAGTTAAGAGAGTAAATCCTAAGAGTTCTCATCATAGGGAAAATTTTTTTCCTATTTCTTTAATGTTGTATCTGTATGGATGTTCACTGAATGGATGATGGATGTTCACTGAAGGTATTATGGACATCATTTCATGATGTGTATAAGTCAAATCAGGATGCTATACATCTGAAACTTACACTTTGTACAAATTATACCTCAATAAAGCTAGAATGAAAAAAAGAATCTCTGGGTAGAATTCCAGAGAAAATGGCCTCAGAGTCAAAAATAATAAAACAGCACAACATTGTGAACACACTAAATGCCACTGAACTATATACTTTTAAATGGTTAATTGTATATTGTATGAATTTTACCTGAATAAAAAAAATTGAATTAAAAAAGTCACTTGAAATAATTATGCCATCAATTTGATATACAGTTAGAACCATAGGTGTCCATTTGTTTTCAATTAAAAGATTTTTTTGGCTGCAGTGCATAGCATGCAGGATCTTAGCTCGCCAACCAGGGATGAAACCTGCAATCCCAACCACTAGACCACTAGGAACGTCCATTTTCAAATGTTAGAAACTGGATTTTAAAAATTCAGTAATTTTTTAAAGTATGTAAAACTTTTACACAGTTCAGTCAAACTGTAAAACAGCGCAGTCAGAGAATTCTCATGTTCATCTCCCCCCTCCTTTACTCCGCTGCCTCCCAACATATGTAACAGTTAGCAGATAGCTCCTACAGTTTAGTTTATGCTTTAGTTGCTTCTTTGTAGGAAATAGGAAGAAATGTTTATAGTCACATTCTCCTTCTCTTTATTACACAAAGGTGACATTTTACAAGCCCTGTTCTGGGCTTCTCTTGTTTTTCATTTATCCTGGTGCTCACCCAGTGTTACATACAGAGATTTTCCTTGTTCCTTTTTCTGTTCAATACTCCTTTGTGTAGTTCTTATTATAAAGAAATCTTCCTCATTCCTTTGAACTGCTATGCTACTATATGAATAAACCTATAGTTTATTTAACAAACTTCCTACAACTTCTATGGTGAACCATATGAAGGTTACTCAAAAAACTAGAAACAGAGCTACCATATGATCCTGCAGTCCCACTCCTGGGCATATATCTGGAGAAAACCATAATTCAAAAAGATACATGCACCCCAGTGTTCATTGCAGCACTGTGTACAATAACCAAGACATGGAAGCAAGCTAAATGTCCATTGACAGGTGACTGGACAAAGGTGTGATAATATATGTGGATTAAAGTGAAGTCGCTCAGTTGTGTCTGACTTTTTGTGACCCCATGGACTGTAGCCTGCCAGGCTTCTTCGTCCATGGAATTTTCCAGGCAAGGATACTGGAGTGGGTTGCCATTTCCTTCTCCAGGGGATCTTCCCAACCCAGGGACAGAACCTGGGTCTCCCAATATATGTGGATATATATTATCTAATTTAATAGATACATATTGTTAGATTAAACTTGCTAATAATTTGTTAAGAAGTTTTACATCTGTGTTATGAGGGATAATGTTTTGTAATTCCATTATGTCTTTGTTTTTAAAATCAGGGTAATACTGACCTTATATTATAAAATGATTGAGTGTTTCCTCCTTTTCTATGTTCTCAAAAAATATGTTTCTACTGATGTTACTATTTTCCCTTAAAAGCTGGAATTCACCTGTAACGTCATCTGGACCTAGAATTTCTTTGTATAAATTGTTAACTACAGTTCAGTTTCTTTAGTGGATGTTGGGCTGCTGACGTTTTCTATTTCTTTTCAGGTCAGTTTTTGATATGTGTCTTGTAATGAATGTGTCCATTTTGTCTGTGTTGTCACATTAATAGTTGTCTGTACCATATCCTTAATGTCTTTTAGGTCTTTTTGATGTCCTCTGTTGTACTCCTCACATTGGTAATTGGTGTTTTCATATTTTTCTTGATTAGTCTGGGTAGGAACTTACAAATTTTATCAGTACCACCCTGATAGAACTAGCTTTTGGGTTCCCTGATTTTCTACACTCTTTTTCTGGTTGGTAGGCCACATTTTGGAGAAGGCAATGGCAACCCACTCCAGTACTCTTGCCTGGAAAATCCCATGGATGGAGGAGCCTGGAAGGCTGCAGTCCATGGGGTCGCTGAGGGTCAGACACGACTAAGTGACTTCACTTTCACTTTTCACTTTCGTGCACTGGAGAAGGGAATGGCAACCCACTCCAGTGTTCTTGCCTGGAGAATCCCAGGGATGGGGTAGCCTGGTGGGCTGCCGTCTATGGGGTTGCACAGAGTTGGACACGACTGAAGCAACTTAGTAGTAGCAGCAGCAGCAGCAGGCCACATTTTTGGGGTTCCCTCATCTCTGATCTTGGACTCTAAAGTTTTGGCTGCTAAGGCAATTTTCTAATGATGTCAGTAGACTTACTGCCTTTAAATAGATTTTATTTTGTATTTTTTCTGGCTTTTCAAGTTCTTCTTACCAGGAGTACATATTAATACTTCATTATAGCCAGAAGCAGAATTGTGAGAGAAATAATTTCAGGTGGCTGGTATTATAGGAAAACTGCTTATTTGGAAGCAGGATTCTTGGGTTCAAGATTTCTCTATTGCTTACTGATACTGCTATTAATAACCTTGGGCAAATCAAATTGACAGTTTTAGTTTCCTTGTCTGTAATGTGGGGATAACAATAATATCTGACATCACAGTGCTTCTGTAAGTATTAAGTAAAGTAATATGAAGTGAAACTGTTTTATGAACTATGAAAAATTTCATGAATATAGCATGGCTCATATTTAATTTGTACAACTATGGATGCCTTGGAGGTGGAGACTGAGTCTTTTTGATCATGATTCTTCAACACCTGGCACAGTTTCTGGAACATACTTTGGCTTTTAATGAATGTTTGTTGAGCTCAGCCAAAGGTATTTACATGAACAGTTAAAATTCTCACATGACTCAGTAAATTCATACTGTATACCCATAGTTATTGGCAACACCTGAATTAATCTGGATCTGGCTGAATTATTGTTTAATATTGTTATTTAGACAAAATGTGTATAGTATCATGTATAAATTTCTTGTATTATTCTTACAGGATTATCCTTTTTCTGGCCACAAACGGAAATATGTGCTGAAAGATCAATAAGTAGTGGGAAATCCCTGCTGCTAAGTCGCTTCAGTCGTGTCTGACTCTGTGTGACCCCACAGAGGGCAGCCCACCAGGCTCCCCTGTCCCTGGGATTCTCCAGGCAAGAACACTGGAGTGGGTTGCCATTTCCTTCTCCAGTGCAGGAAAGTGAAAAGTGAAAGTGAAGTTGCTCAGTCGTGCCCGACCCTCAGTGACCCCATGGACTGCAGCCTTCCAGGCTCCTCGGTCCATGGGAATTTCCAGGCTAGAGTACTGGAGTGGGGTGTCATTGCCTTCTCCGGGGAAATTCCTAAGGGTTGTCTAATAGGAGGAAGAGGTAAAAAGATGCCCAATTTCTAGTAATGCTGTAGGTTGAGTGTGCAAATATAAAGGAGGTTCCTAAGTGATGTGTCACTAAAGCTTATAAGCTCTTACCTTGCCACCGCATTCCTTTACAGTTTCTGCCTGTGGGGCTGTTGTTTGGAGGAATTTAACTATACCACCTACAGAAGACAGGTTTGTGTGTTATCTTAATACAATTTCTAGATCCCCCATGCCCCTCTTCCCTCAAACATGGATTCATATCTCACCAGTTTTAAATTCAAATGTGAAGTTCATTCAGGCTAGATCACCGTTTCCCCAGCTCCAAGATTCTGCGTGTGTGTGTGTGTGTGTGTTAGTTGCTTAGTTCACTCAAACTCATGTCCATCAAGTCCATGATGCCATCCAGCCATCTCATCCTCCGTTGTCCCCTTCTCCTCCTGCCCCCAATCCCTCCCAGCATCAGAGTTTTTTCCAATGAGTCAACTCTTCTCATGAGGTGGCCAAAGTACTGGAGTTTCAGCTTTAGCATCATTCCTTCCAAAGAAATCCCAGGGCTGATCTCCTTCAGAATGGACTGGTTGGATCTCCTTGCAGTCCAAGGGACTCTCAAGAGTCTTCTCCAACACCACAGTTCAAAAGCATCAATTCTTCGGTGCTCAGCCGTCTTCACAGTCCAACTGTCACATCCATACATGACTACTGGGAAAACCATAGCCTTGACTAGATGGACCTTAGTCGGCAAAGTAATGTCTCTGCTTTTGAATATGCTATCTAGGTTGATCATAGCTTTCCTTCCAAGGAGTAAGTGTCTTTTAATCTAAACACACTCTTAATTTCTGGGCTTATCTCATTGAAGACTGATGAAAGAAAGTTCACAGATCACACTTTGAGTGGTCTGGTCTAGTATATATTTTTGAGCGTTCCTCTTATAAAATGACAAGAGACCTCTGCAGCTGTGGGGGCTTCCCATATAGCTCAGTGGTAAAGAATGTTCCTGGTAATGCAGGAGACATGGGAGACTCAGGTTTGATCCCAGGTCAGGAAGATCCCCTGGAGTAGAAAATGGCAACCCAGTCCAGTATTCTTGCCTGGAAAATTCCATGGACAGAGGAGCCTGGCAGGCTAGAAGTCCATGGTGTCTCAGTGAGTCAGACATGACTGAGCACAGATCACCGCCACCACTTCCGCCCTGGGGAGTCCTTCTATTGACCTAAAATATATGTAGTATTAACAGTGTGGTCCATGGACAAAAGTAAGAATTACTGCTTTGTAACATGAATTTTCCAACTCACATGGAATGTTCTTGTTGCTATTCTCATTTTTTAAAACCTTTTCCAGAAAATTAGAAGCCTAGAGAGTTTGGAGATCTTATTATAATTTTTTTGCCAATTATTGTAATATTTATATTTTATAACCATAATACATAAAATAATTTATAAATCATTTCTGTTAGGTTAAGTTAATGCTGCAGTAACAAATGATCCCTGAAATCTCAGACCTTTATAACAACAAGCATTTATTTCTTGTTCATGCTGTGTATCCATCAGGGGTCCTTTTCAACTCAGCTCCAATTTGTCTTCATTCTAGGACTCACAGTAAGAGAGCAGTCTAGTGCTGGTCTTGTGGTCAGGGAGAAGAGAAAATGGCATCTATGTGATGGCTCTTAAAGCTTAACCCAAATGGTACACATTACTGTCTTTCATATTTCAGTGGCCAAAGCAAGTCACACAACCAGGCCTGAAGCCAATGGGTCAGGCATGTACAGCCTTCCAGAGGGAAGGGCCTGGAAGGAGGGGCAGCAAAGAATTCAAACTGGTAACACTTATGATCCACACTGTAAAAATCTGAATGAGAGTTGGGGAAAGAACAGAGAGGCATTTCAAAGTATGGGGAATCTACTCTATAACTAAAGGAGATAAAATTACTTTTACTAATTTTACTAACAGTTTGAGAACAATTTGCTCTTTTTTTCGAGCTTTATTGAGATATAACTGACACATAATATGTGTTAAGTTACACAATGTAATGATTTAATATATGTATATATTGTGAAATGATTACCACTAGTTTGGTTTAGATATCTGTTACAATATATAGTTTAATATTTTCTGTATGTGGTGGTAACTTTTAAGACTTACTCTCTGAGCAGCTTTCAAATATACAATAAAGTTTTGTTAGCTCTAGTTAACCATACTGTACATTACATCCCCTGAACTTACTCATCTTAAAACTGAAAGTTTGGGGAGTTCCATGGTGGTCCAGTGGCTAAGACTGCACTCCCAATGTAGGGAGCCTGGGTTCGATCCCTCATCAGGGAACTAGATCCCACATGCCACAATTGTTTATATGAGTTCAGTTTTTTTAAGATTCCATATATAAATGAGATCACACATTTTTTGTACTTCTCTGTCTGACTTATTTCGCTTAGCGTAATGCCCTCAAGATTCATCCATGTTTTCACAAGTGGCAGGATTTTCTTCCTTGTGGCTGAATAATATTCCATTGTATACAGACATATATACACCACATTTTCTTTATTCATCCATTGGTGGACATTTAAGCCATTTTCATGCTTTGGCTGTGGTCAATAATGCTGCAGTGAATCCGGGGTACACATATCCTTTCTAGGGAGTGATTTCATTTCTGTTGGATACATCCCAAAAGTGGGGTTGCTGGGTCATATGGTAGTTATATTTTTAATTTCTTGGGAACCTCTAGACTGTTTTCCACAGTGGCTGCATCAGTTTGCATTCCTACCGACTGTGTCTGAGGGTGCCTTTTTCTCTATATCCTCCTCAGCATTTGTTATCTCTTGTCTTTTTCATAATAGCTATCCTAACAGGTCTGTGGTGATATCTCCTTGTGGTTTTGACTTATATTTCCCTGATGACTAGTGATGTCGAGCACCTTTTCATGTAGGTGCTGAATGGTCATCTGAATATCTTCTTTGGAAAAATGTTTATTCAGAGTATTTGCCCATTTAAAATTGGATTATTTGTTCTTTTTGTTATTGAATTCTATGAGTTCCTTATATATTTGGATATTAACCCCTTATCAGATATGTGGTTTGTGAATATTTTCTCCCATTCTATAGGTTGCTTTTTCATTAAATTTTTTAAAAAATTGTTTTATTTATCTATTTTTGGCTGCACTGGGTCTTCTTTGCTGCATGGGTTTTTCTCTAGTTGGACCAAAGGGGGCTACTCTTCAGTTGTGGTGGCCTCTCTTGTTGTGGAGCATGGGCTCTAGGGCAGGTGGGGTTCAGTAGTGGCAGCTCCCATGCTCCAAAGCACGGGCTCAGTAGTTGTGCACGGGCTTAGTTGCCTCACAGCATTGGGGGAATCTTCCTAGATCAGGGATTGAACCCTTGTTTCCTGAATTGACTGGTGGACTCTTTACCACTGAGCCACTAGAGGAGCCCTGCTTTTTCATTTCGTTGATTGTTTCTTTTTTTCTGTGCAGGAGCTTTTTAGTTTGATGTGTGAAAGTGAAAGTGTTAATCACTCAGCTGTATCCAACTATTTGTGACCCCATGGACTTATAGCCTGCCAGGGTTCTCTGTCCAGGGGATTCTCCAGGCAAGAATACTGGAGTGGGTAGCCATTTCCATCTCTAGAGGATCGTCCTGATCCAAGAATCAAACCTGAGTCTCCTGGATTATGAGCAGATTCTTTACCATCTGAGCCAAACTAAGGAATCCCGTAGTTTGATGTAGTTCCACTGGTTTCATTTTGTTTTCATGACTTGTGCTTTGGTGTCATATCCATAAAAACACCATAAAATCATTGCCAAGACCAATATCAAGGAGCTTTTTGTGTTTTCTTCTAGGAGTTTTATGGTTTCAGGTCTTACAAGTCTTTTATTGATTTAAAATTAATTTTTGTGAATGGCATGAGATAGGAGTTCACTTTCATTCTTCACATGTGACTGTTCAGTTTATCCAACACTGTCTATTGAAGACTGTCTTTTCCTCATTGTGTATTCTTGGTCCTCTGTCAGATATTAGATGGTTGTACATGTGTGGGTTCAGTTTTGGGCTCTCAGTTCTATTTTATGTGTCTGTTTTATGCCAATACTATAATGTTTTGAGTACTATATTTTTATAATATAGTTTGAAATCAGGATGTGTGATGCCTCTAGCTTTGTTCTTTTTTCTTAGAATTGTTTTGACTATTCAGAGTCTTTTGTGGTTTCATATAAATTTTAAGATTTTTTTTCTATTTCTGTAAAAATTGCCATTGAAATCTGGACAGGCCCTGATTGACTCTATGGAAAGCTGTGGGTAGTATGGACATTTTAACAATTTAATTATTTATTTTACTCTGTCTTAAAGGCTCTTGTGTAATTATTTCTTTAAGTGTCATAAGTAGAAAATACATCCCCTATGGAAGAAATATAGATGACTTATTTTAAAAAGAAAAACATCATGGGAACTTATCTCTCTGGGATGTGAGATGGATAGCATACTAATAAGCATGATTATAAAGGAAACACAAAATAGAATAAAGTCTAACTGGATACTAACTCAATTTATTTCTGAGGTTTCAAAATGTCAATGTCTTTTATCTTGATTTGTATGGTTCATTTTAGAAGACGGGAATATCACAGAAAAAGAGTAACATATTCATGTTTTGAAACTTGTCAGAGAATTCCTGATTTGGTAAAATAAGAGGATATCTGCAATTCCCGAGAAGAAGTCAGACAGGTCTTAGGAGTTCTTAAAAATTATTAATTCTCTGAGGACAGGAACAAAATTCCCTTAAACCTTTCTTAAAACAGGGCTCATTTCATATCAAAGAATGCATATGTCCCCTTAAGTACTTAACAAACAGCCAGAGAGTAATTGGGCTCACATGGGGCTAGTGCTCTTCAAGATCCTTTTTTTATTTTTGAAAGACTTCATTTTGGAAATGCCTTGTCAGAAGTAGAAAGAAAGAACAAGGACAAATCCCCAGTGCATGTAGAGGATTCTTCTTTTTTTTTTTTTTTTAGCTTTCATTGTCTTTCACTTTTATTGATTTATATTACTAGTAAATGCAGTATTTTGCAGTTTAACAAGCAGTTTACTATTCAGTTGTATGATCTGGGGCGTAAAATTTAACCTTTTTCCTTATAGTCCAAAGTAGAACATATTACATACCTCTCTATCTGCCTCCCTATCTAGGCATACATTTATGAATATATATAGTACATATATCTGTTCATATATGCATGTACATGTACATATACACATGTATATGTAAGAATAACATATACATAAATAATATATTGTACATAAATGAAATAAACTCATCTATTTGCCTCTTTCCTTTCCCTCCTTCCCAATAATGTCTCTTTCTTCTTTTCCTTTTCTTTAGCCTTTTCCTTTTTTACTGTCTTCCTTCCTTCTTCTTTCTTTCTTTCTTTATGCTACCCTTGGGATGGCTTTTAAACTTTTTGTTTTCACAGCTATTAGGAGTACCTTTTTCTAAAAGCTCCCAATGTTTAAACTTGGGAAAAAGAGTTGTGTGTCTAGCCAGAACATCCAGCTATATTAGTCTGCAAGATATATGCCTAGCTTCTTCACGGGGCACAGTGTGGCCAGGGATTGTTGCCTGAAGATGTGCCACTGGGGTGTGCCCTTCTGTTTTGGCATCATGATGGTGACCCATTATGCTTGTTGTGGTAAATTATCATGTCTGTATAGAAGTTACAGGGTGTGCAGAGTTCATTCATCACAGTCCGTTTTTTTGATCTGATTTTGACACCAGTTCTATAAGGTGGGAATGTCAATGCCATTTTATAATTAAAGGTTAAGTTTCAAACCCAACATTGGGGAGATCCTTAGTGACCTCTTCTTCTTCCTTCTTGATTCCTTTCTCAATCTACACATAAATCTTAGGTGTCCATGTTCCTACATGACAGTCTGAGAACCCCCAACATTGATCAACCTACCACTAACCTATGATGTTATCCTTTCCCTTGGTCATAGTTTATTGGTCTAAAGGTGAATGCTGGATCTGAACCATATTAATAGGGGTTCATCTTTAGGATTTTATAAATTAGAACTGAAAATTCAGCACCTCTTCAGTGGCACAAGTTTTCAGAGGATTTGTCTCCATCATTTCACTGAAAATAGCTCTTATCAAAGTCACCTATGAGCCCCTGTGGTCCTGTTGCTGCTGCAGCTGCTAAGTCGCTTCAGTCGTGTCCGACTCTGTGTGACCCCATAGATGGCAGCCCACCAGGCTCCTCTGTCCCTGGGATTCTCCAGGCAAGAACACTGGAGTGGGTTGCCATTTCCTTCTCCAATGCATGAAAGTGAAAAGTGAAAGGGAAGTCGCTCAGTCGTGTCCGACTCTTCGTGACTCCACGGACTGCAGCCTTCCAGGCTCCTCCGTCCATGGGATTTTCCAGGCAAGAGTACTGGAGTGGGGTGCCATTGCTTTCTCCGTGTGGTCCTGCTAGGTGGTCAGTTCTCAAGCCTCATTTCTCTCCACCATACAGCAGCTTTTAGTGTCGTCAATCACTTCTTCCTCCTCTATTTTCTCCAGATGGCTTATGGGATACCATTCTCTCTTGCGTCTCCTCTTATCTTGCTAGCTATTCCTTCTGAGCCTTCTTTGCAGGCTTGTTCCAAGCTCTCAGTCTCTAACAGTTGAGGAGGTCTGGGGCTTAGTATTCAGGCTTCTTCTACTCTCTGTCTTAGGCTACCTTTGGTTCTCTCCACCTTTACCACCACATCCAATACTTTAGCATATAGTATTGACTAACTGCCTTCAAAATATATTCAGCATATGACCATTTCTCACCAACTCTACTACATTATTTCTTATCTAGATTATTGAAATAGCCTCCTAAATAGGCTCCCTGCCTTTGCTTTCCTCCCCTCCAATTTAATCTCCATGCAGCAGCCAGAGTGGTTCTACTCAAACATAAATCAGATCCTTTCACTTCTCACCTCAATATTTTCCAGTGACTTTCCATCTCATAGTAAACACCCAGAGTAAACACAGTGATCTTGGATCTATTAATATATGATCTGGCTATTGTTACCTTTCTGATCTTGTCTCTTGGCACTCTTCTTTCTTCCAGATCTACTCCAGTACACTGGCCCCTTGTTTGTCCTTGAACATGTCAAGTGTATGTTCCCACTTAGGGGTCTTTGTATTTGCTGTTACACCAGATTTTCTTTTTACTTTCTCCCTAACTTCAGGTTTGTTCAAATGTAACCAAACAGTAGAAGACTTTCCCTGACCACTTTTATGAAATAACACACCACCACTACCGCTGCAGCCACTCAGTAGTCCCTAACCTCTTATGCTGATTGTTGTTCTCTATAACAGTTAATAATACTACCTTGTGTATTATTTGTACCTGTCTGTTCTGTGACTTTCTCCACTCCATGAGTACATGAGTCCCTGAGGGCACACATTTTCCTTGTCACTACCATTTCCCTAGTGCCTAGAACAATGCCTGCTCAGTCAGGCTCAAAGACAATAGCTATTGAGTGAATATATAAATTTAATAGTCTAGATCGGAGAAAGGCAGAAAAAAAAAATCTGAAAAAAAAAAAAAAAGAGAGAGAGAATGAAGCTAGCTTGCTGGGAGGAGCAGAGACCAGATGAAAGGTGAGTCCTGGCTGGGCCTGAGTCACTGAGTGTTCCAGGCACTCAGGTGCATTTCTGATCTCCTGCAGCTTGGTGGTTCAGCTCTCCCATATAATTTATGGTCTTTAGTGTTTAAGTGGCCTTGAGTTGAGTTTCTGTATCTACCAGAGTCCTAACAAGTCCGCCACAGTTATATGCACAGAAGGAGCTACAGGGCCAGAATCCAGATCTTGGATTTTTAGTCCAGCATCATACAGGTATTTCTGCAGTTCAAAGCCCTTACATGATTACAGGGCCAAAGATGTAAGTGCCAAAATCCACTTGAAACAAGGACACAGAGGGTGTCAAATATGAATGACTTTCTGCTAAACTTGCTAAATATCTGCTTTTCTCCTACAGAAAGTGCAATCGATTTCCATATATATGTACATTTTCAGGATCTGAAAAGGTACAAGCAAACACATCATCTTTGAGCACTCCATAATTGATTGATATATGATGTTAAAGAATAGACTTAAACATTAATTGCATGAATGACTGGCTAAATCCTCCAGTGTTAGGTGGGAAGGAATGTAAGAGGCAGTTTCACCCATTCAGAGAGATATGATCGAACCAGGATAACTTGCCCAGTGACAGAACTAGAACCAGAACCCTACTATCCCAAGTCTGACCCTCTACCAGCCTCTTTCTTACTATACAAGATGCCTCATTCTTCTCTCCCTTGTCCTTCCACTCCCGTTCTGTTTGCTAAGGTTACATATAGCTATGTAAATTCTGTTAATAATCTCTCCATCAACAAATTGTGGCTAATGCTATTTAGTTGTCTGTAAAGAGTGTCGTGCTCCAGTACTCTTGCCTGGAAAATCCCATGGGTGGAGGAGCCTGGTAGGCTGCAGTCCATGGGGTCACTAAGAGTAGGATACGACTGAGGGACTTGACTTTCACTTTTCACTTTCATGCATTGGAGAAGGAAATGGCAACCCACTCCAGTGTTCTTGCCTGGAGAATCCCAGGGACAGGGGAGCCTGGTTGGCTGTGGTCTATGGGATCGCACAGAGTCGGACACGGCTGAAGTGACTTAGCAGCAGCAGCAGCAGAAGCAGCAAGAGTGTCATGACAGATTTTAAATGAACTCAGGGTAACTGAAGACTGTAAGATGGAAGGGAATCTCACACAAGCTGTGAATGAAATATAAATCAATAAAAACTCAGCAATTTATGGGCTCACCCGTGTGGAAGAACAATAACTTCAGAATATGTCACAAAGGCAGATTTAAGGAGTAGACTTTTTAATATTTCTATTTTAGATTGAGAAATCGATTTTTATCTCAGAGCTAAATTCTACTTTGCACTATCTGCCCAGGACTCTGGGAAAAGGTATAAATTACCAAATGAAGTGGAAAAACACTAAATGCTGCTTAATTCATGATAGTTTTGGTGAGGTGACTGGCATAAAAATAAGGAAGAGCTATATTAAAAAATAAAAATATTTATTGTCACACATGCACAGTTTTAGGTTATATGAAATCAAATAACCTTCAAATTTGGAAGATCCACTTTAGGATGCCAGCATAGGAATGTGTCACGTCCTACTATATGTCCTTTAAAAAAACGTTATTTATTTGACTATGTTGGGTCTTCGTTGCTGTGTGGGGGCCTTCTTTAGTTGCAGCAAGCAGGGGCTACTCTTCATTGTGGTGCTCAGGGTTCTCATTGTGGTGGCTTTTCTTGTTGCAGAGCACAGACTCTAGAGCGTGGGCTCAGTAGTTGTGGGACATGAGTTTAGTTGTCCTGCAGCATGTGGAATCTTCCTGGATCAGGGATTGAACCGGTGTCTCTTGCATTGGCAGGCAGATTCTTAATCACCAGACCACCAAGGAAGTCCCTATATGTTTTTTCTTGAGTAACCCTGCTTATATTGAAAGCATGGGAGAGAGAACCTAATATGCCCAGTCTGGGCCATATTACACCCACCACATATTACTCACCAGAGGAGAGTAGGATATATGCCCTGCTAAAGGGGAAGGGTAATTCTCCAAGACAGAAATGGAGATTTATTTACCAAAATAAGAAGAGATGTGTGCTAGAAAGGGAGAAATAACAGGTGTCCACTACTGTCTTCTAGATCTGTCCCTTTGCTCTTTTCCTCATGTTACCATGTTATCATAATCTGTCGAGAAAGCAGGATACAGGCAAAGGGGCCTGGATTTTAAGACTTAGACTTGACCTTCAGCTCTCTACAATCTTGGGCTAGTCATAATAACCTTTGTTTTTTCCACCTATAAAATTAGAGGTTTTTAACATGTTGCAAAGATTTCTCCTATTTCAAATGAAAAGACTACTGTGAAAACTTGGGTGCTGTCCATGGTTCTACCAATTTAAAGTGAAATCTTTATAACTGTACTTCAAAGGCTTTGTTTTGATACATAAGCCAAACTTGAGTTTATTCTGGTTAAACACCAGAAATCTGAAGGCAGACATGCAAGTAGCCACTCAGGTTGGGATAATAGGGAGCTGTGGAAGAAATCTTAAGACTGGGCATTAAGAGGATCTGGTGCAGTACTTATCTGTGTTTGTCTGGTATTCATTTACCTTTCTTCAGTTAACAACACCGCAGTTTTCCTTTGATCAGTCAATCATCTCCCATCACGCCTATATGATTCAGGTAGAGTTGACCTCTCCCTTTCTTCCCTGCTCCATTGACCCACCATTGTCACAGTGAGGGATCATAGTTCTATGCAAGATCCTGAACTGGGCTGAATTAGACGAGAACTCCAAAAGAGCTTTGGTGGCCAGTATCAGTTAGGGAAAGCTTCACTACTTTGGAGGACAAATAGGTCAGGAACAAAAGTGAAAACAAAATAAAAGAACAGGACTTGAACATAGAATACATTGGTCTCAGGTGCTGAAGAGAGGACTATGCCAAGGGGTGGATTGCTTTATACAACCTCCCATCAAAAGGAGAGGTAAGGTCACTTGAGTCCTTGAGGAGGGTATCCTCCACGAAGCCATCCATCAGAGAGAAGATATAAGCATCTGTTCAAGCAGATCAGCAGTACTTTGAAACAAAGACCAGTCAAGAAGCAGAGTGAAGTTCAGGAAGGGTGATCAGTGGTCACATTGGAGTAAGAATGAAGAGTTTAGTTTCTCAGCATTAGCTGAGATTTTGATTGGAACAGCAGACATAAAACAAGTACTTTCCATACTGTGAGGTAAATGCAAGGATATGTCCGAGACATTGTAGAAATATAATGGAGGGACATATTGTGTGGTATTGTGATGAGGAGACTGTTCGGAGATTTGTTCTCGTTAGAAAGATAAGATGCACAGTAATATGGGAGAAAGATTCATTGCAGGCATAAAGTACAGTGCAAGCAAGGAGCAAGGGTAATCGAGGGACAGTCAGTGGGCATGTTCATGAGAATCAGTAGGTGTATTTGTGGAATTATGACCTGTTCAGTGCTAAGCTGGCATCTAAGCACAGGCAAGGACAGATAGGAAGTGACCTGAAGAAGGAAGCAGGGCCAGATCATTACAGGCCTTAGATACCATGAGAAAGAATCTGGACATTTCCCTGTAGATGAGATTGGTAAACCATGGGCTAATTCTGACCCTCAGATATTGTTTGACCTATACAACATTATTTTAAAAACTGAAATATCATTTAAAAATTAGGAGGCTTCACATATCAAAAAATTTAGATTTCTGGTCTTTCTAGAAAAGATTAGATCTTGCAATCCTGGAACTGCATGGTGATATGGTAAAAAAAATATGCAGAAACCAGTATTAGCTGTCTTCTCTGAATTGGGCAAATGTACTTCCAGTTCCCAACAACCCCCAGAACCACTGATTCCTCAACTGGCAGCCAGCCAACCTCTGTCTTTTTATCTTCAGAGTCCTTGTAGTAATGAGAGTACCTGGGATATTCAAAGTCTGAGTTGCCCCCAAAATGCTATATGTATACTGTCTGATCCTCAGTTTCCTCCTCTCTTAAATCCTAACTAGTTTATTTCCAGGGTCCCTTCCTGCTTCATCATTGTATGATTTTGTTAATATTATAATTAAAATAGTGATAAAAATGTTGTAGCATTTTGCAGTTTTCAAAGATAAGTACAGCTCCTGTGAGATAAGTCCTATATTCCTGATTGAGTGGACTGAGGTCCAGAGAGACTAAGAAATAAATCCTGTGCCCTTTCTCTCACACAACACTACACTGTACGGCCGTGCTTGGATTTCCTTCTTTCTAATATTCCCTATGGTTGATGCATAATGATTAAAATAGCAAAAGGCAACCAATTAGCATGTATGAGGTCAAATGCATGAGGTGCCACTCCAGGCAATGGGACAGATTTCATATGACAAAGAAAATTACATATTTAACCCTCATGTTTCTTGTAAGATGTTTTGGCATCTTGGGAAAGAAGGAACTAAAACTGAGCCCATTAAGAAGGTTTTCACTCAGTTCTTTTCAGACAATTTATTCAAGCATAACATCTTTGAAGCAATTTTGTAATCAAGTCTGAAAACAAGTTTTCAATCCTCGGATGCAAAAAAAGCCTGGACTAGTGAGGCTGAGAGGGTGTGTCTACAGGGAATGCAAATGTCACTGGTTCCATATACACCAGAAGCTTTGGCTTTTCTTATGTGTTCATCTAAAAAGAGAGGTAGGAGAGACAAGGAAAAACATAAATAAAAGAAGAGGAAGCCAGACTTCTAATGATGGAATGGCTTGCTTTCTTCATGATAACTGACAAGGTAATCAGAATACCAGACTTATGAAGTCATGTCCAGCCAACCAGATGTTTTGCTTCATACAGGTAAATTTGAAGTTGCTGGAAAGAAGAGACTGATACACAATTGAATTACAGGAGGCTTTATGATTCACATATGAAAGAGAAGCCAGAGACAAAAGCTCATTACTCCAGTTCATTCAAGAAAATGTGTGAGGCCTTCCCTGGTGGCTCAGTGGTAAAGAATCTGCCTGGCCAGTGCAGGAAATGTGGGTTTGATCCCTAATGTAGGAAGATCCCACATGCTGTGGAGCAACTAAGCCTACCCACCAGAACTACTGAGGTTGTGCTCTGGAGGCCACGTGCCGCAAATGCTGAAGCCCACAGACCCTAGAGCTGGTGCTGTGCGATGGAAGTTACTGCAATGGAAGCCGGCACACCACCACTGAGAGGAGTCCTTGCTTGCCACAACTGGAGAAAAGCCCGCGCAGTAACAAAGACCCAGCACAGCCAAAAATAAATAAATAAATAAATATTTTTTAAAAAAGAAAGAAAATGTGTGAACTGGATGATAATTAAGATAATGATGCTAACTCAGACAGAAAGGTGAGGGGATACTTAGCATGTGGTTATGTGTCACTTCTGTTGGGGAAACAGAAAGACATTGCTTAGGTGTCTTTATTTTTGTGTGTGTGAAGCAGAGTAGTTATTATGATTCTCTTGTGAGTTAACATTTAAGTGGTATACATTCTTTTGCAAAAGAGCTTTTTTTTTTCATGTTTGAGATTCTGATTGGTGGAAGGGCACCCCAAGGTGAGTTTTAAAAGATTGCATTTCAAACAGTCAGCTCCTGTCACTTTCTCCTGGTTCTCTCTCCAGAGATTAACCACCAGATCAAGAGATTCCTCTTCCACCATGGTCTTAACCCTGAATTCTTTCCAGGGTTGATCCTGTGTGGTGAATCACCAGTACCTTACCTAGCTGTAGGGAGTCAAGTGATTTTGATTTTACTGTGGATAGAACCTCTGTACAGCCAAACAAGAGACAGGGATATACAAAGCAGAATTGAGCATGTCAACCTGAGATGGATCAACGTAATTTGAGTTTCTTTGAACCTACCTCTTTGAATCTAGGCCAGCTAAACTATTTCTTTTTGCAGGGAAAAAAGGATCTTTCTGACTGAATTCCTAGGGCAACCCAGTTCAGTTCAGTTCAGTCGCTCAGTCGTTTCTGACTCTTTGCGACCCCACGAACTGCAGCACGCCAGGTCTCCCTGTCCATCACCAACTCCCGGAGTTCACTCAGACTCGCGTCCATCGAGTCAGTGATACCATCCAGCCATCTCATTCTCTGTCGTCCCTTTCTTCTCCTGCCCCCAATCGCTCCCAGCATCAAAGTCTTTTCCAATGAGTCAACTCTTTGCATGAGGTGGCCAAAGTACTGGAGTTTCAGCTTCAGCATCATTCCCTCCAAAGAAATCCCAGGGCTGATCTCTTACAGAATGGACTGGTTGGATCTCCTTGCAGTCCAAGGGACTCTCAAGAGTCTTCTCCAACACCACAGTTCAAAAGCATCAATTCTTCGGCACTCAGCCTTCTTCACCGTCCAACTCTCACATCCATACATGACCACAGGAAGAACCATAGCCTTGACTAGACAGACCTTAGTCGGCAAAGTAATGTCTCTGTTTTTGAATATGCTATCTAGGTTGGTCATAACTTTTCTTCCAAGGAGTAAGCGTCTTTTAATTTCATGGCTACAATCACCATCTGCAGTGATTTTGGAACCCCCCAAAATAAAGTCTGACACTGTTTCCACTGTTTCCCCATCTATTTCCCATGAAGTGATGAGGCCGGATGCCATGATCTTCCTTTTCTGAATATTGAGCTTTAAGCCAACTTTTTCACTCTCCTCTTTTACCTTCATCAAGAGGCTTTTTAGTTCCTCTTCAGTTTAGGTCAAATCTGCTTTCTTTGCAGTCACTTAACATTTAAGCCTATTATTCCTTTTCCTGGACCTCACACTCACTTTTCTTGAACTGGCTTCTAGAAACATGTTTCACAAGTATATTCTCTAACAGCATCCTCTTGATTCTTTTTTTTTTTTTTTTAATAATATGTGTAAATACCCCACTCACACATATGGACAGATCAACTAAACAGAAAATTAACAAAGAAACGCAAACTTTAAATGATACATTAGACCAGTTAGACCTAATTGATATCTATAGGACATTTCACCCCAAAACAATGAATTTCATCTTTTTCTCAAGTGCTCATGGAACCTTCTCGAGGATAGATCACATCCTGGGCCATAAATATAACCTTGATAAATTCAAAAAAATCGAAATCATTCCAAGCATCTTTTCTGACCATAATGCACTAAGATTAGATCTCAATTACAGGAGGAAACCTATTAAAAATTCCAACATATGGAGGCTGAACAACACGCTTCTGAATAACCAACAAATCACAGAAGAAATCAAAAAAGAAATCAAAATATGCATAGAAACTAATGAAAATGAAAACACAACAACCCAAAACCTGTGGGACACTATAAAAGCAGTGCTAAGAGGAAAGTTCATAGCAATACAGGCATACCTCAAGAAACAAGAAAAAAGTCAAATAAATAACCTAACTCTACACCTAAAGCAACTAGAAAAGGAAGAATTAGAGAACCCCAGAGTTAGCAGAAGGAAAGAAATCTTAAAAATTAGGGCAGAAATAAATGCAAAAGAAACAAAAGAGACCATAGCAAAAATCAACAAAGCCAAAAGCTGGTTCTTTGAAAGGATAAATAAAATTGACAGACCATTAGCCAGACTCATCAAGAAGCAAAGAGAGAAAAATCAAATCAATAAAATTAGAAATGAAAATGGAGAGATCACAACAGACAACACAGAAATACAAAGGATCATAAGAGACTACTATCAGCAATTATATGGCAATAAAATGGACAACCTGGAAGAAATGGACAAATTCTTAGAAAAATACAATTTTCCAAAACTAAACCAGGAAGAAATAGACAATCTTAACAGACCCATCACAAGCACGGAAATTGAAACTGTAATCAGAAATCTTCCAGCTAACAAAAGCCCAGGTCCAGACGGCTTCACAGCTGAATTCTACCAAAAATTTCGAGAAGAGTTAACACCTATCCTACTCAAACTCTTCCAGAAAATTGCAGAGGAAGGTAAACTTCCAAACTCATTCTATGAGGCCACCATCACCCTAATACCAAAACCTGACAAAGATACTACAAAAAAGGAAAACTACAGGCCAATATCACTGATGAACATAGATGCAAAAATCCTCAACAAAATTCTAGCAATCAGAATCCAACAACACATTAAAAAGATCATACACCATGACCAAGTGGGCTTTATCCCAGGGATGCAAGGATTCTTCAACATCCGCAAATCAATCAATGTAATTCACCACATTAACAAATTGAAAAATAAAAACCATATGATTATCTCAATAGATGCAGAGAAGGCCTTTGACAAAATTCAACATCCATTTATGATAAAAACTCTCCAGAAAGCAGGAATAGAAGGAACATACCTCAATATAATAAAAGCTATATATGACAAACCCACAGCAAACATTATCCTTAATGGTGAAAAATTGAAAGCATTTCCCCTTAAGTCAGGAACAAGACAAGGGTGCCCACTTTCACCACTACTATTCAACATAGTTCTGGAAGTTTTAGCCACAGCAATCAGAGCAGAAAAAGAAATAAAAGGAATCCAAATTGGAAAAGAAGAAGTAAAACTCTCACTGTTTGCAGATGACATGATCCTCTACATAGAAAACACTAAAGACTCTACCAGAAAATTACTAGAGCTAATTAATGAATATAGTAAAGTTGCAGGATATAAAATCAACACACAGAAATCCCTTGCATTCCTATACACTAATAATGAGAAAGTAGAAGAAGAAATTAAGGAAAAAATTCCATTCACCATTGCAACAAAAAGAATAAAATACTTAGGAATATACCTACCTAAAGAAACTAAAGACCTATATACAGAAAACTTTAAAACACTGATGAAAGAAATCAAAGAGGACACTAATAGATGGAGAAATATACCATGCTCATGGATCGGAAGAATCAATATAGTGAAAATGAGTATATTACCCAAAGCAATTTACAAATTCAATGCAATCCCTATCAAGATACCGGCGATATTTTTCGCAGAACTAGAACAAATAATTTCAAGATTTGTATGGAAATACAAAAAACCACGAATAGCCAAAGCAATCTTGAGAAAGAAGGATGGAACTGGAGGAATCAATTTGCCTGACTTCAGGCTCTACTACAAAGCCACAGTCATCAAGACAGTTTGGTATTGGCACAAAGACAGACATATAGATCAATGGAACAAAATAGAAAGCCCAGAGATAAATCCACATACATATGGACACCTTATCTTTGACAAAGGAGGCAAGAATATACAATGGAGGAAAGACAGTCTCTTTAACAAGTGGTGCTGGGAAAACTGGTCAACCACTTGTAAAAGAATGAAGCTAGATCACTTTCTAACACCGCACACAAAGATAAACTCAAAATGGATTAAAGATCTAAATGTAAGACCAGAAACTATAAAACTGTTAGAGGAGAACATAGGCAAAACACTCTCTGACATAAACCACAGCAGGATCTTCTACGATCCACCTCCCAGAATTCTGGAAATAAAAGCAAAAATAAACAAATGGGACCTAATTAAAATTAAAAGCTTCTGCACAACAAAGGAAAACATAAGCAAACTGAAAAGACAGCCTTCCGAATGGGAGAAAATAATAGCAAATGAAGCAACTGACAAACAACTAATCTCAAAAATATACAAGCAACTCCTGCAGCTCAATTCCAGAAAAATAAACGACCCAATCAAAAAATGGGCCAAAGAACTAAATAGACATTTCTCCAAAGAAGACATACGGATGGCTAACAAACACATGAAAAGATGCTCAACATCACTCATTATTAGAGAAATGCAAATCAAAACCACAATGAGGTACCACTTCACACCAGTCAGAATGTCTGCGATCCAAAAATCTGCAAGCAATAAATGCTGGAGAGGGTGTGGAGAGCAGGGAACCCTCTTACACTGTTGGTGGGAATGCAAACTAGTACAGCCACTATGGAGAACAGTGTGGAGATTCCTTTAAAAATTGCAAATAGAAATGCCTTATGACCCAGCAATCCCACTGTTGGGCATACACACAGAGGAAACCAGAATTGAAAAAAACACATGTACCCCAATGTTCATCGCAGCACTGTTTATAATAGCCAGGACATGGAAACAACCTAGATGTCCATCAGTAGATGAATGGATAAGAAAGCTGTGGTACATATACACAATGGAGTATTACTCAGCCATTAAAAAGAATACATTTGAATCAGTTCTGATGAGATGGATGAAACTGGAGCCAATTATACAGAGTGAAGTGAGCCAGAAAGAAAAACACCAATACAGTATACTAACACATATATATGGAATTTAGGAAGATGGCAATGATGACCCTGTATGCAGGACAGCAAAAAAGACACAGATGTGTATAGCAGACTTTTGGACTCAGAGGGAGAGGGAGAGGGTGTGATGATTTGAGAGAATGGCATTGAAACATGTATAATAACATGTAAGAATCAAAATGCCAGTCTATGTCTGATGCAGGATATGACACGCTTGGGGCTGACGCGCGGGGATAACCCAGAGAGATGTTGTGGGGAGGGGGGTGGGAGGGGGGCTCATGTTTGGGAACGCATGTACACCTGTGGTGGATTCATGTCAATCTATGCCAAAACCAATACAGAATTGTAAAGTAAAAATTAAAAATAAATAAATAAATTAAAAAAATAAATAAATAATATGTGTATATATTAGTATAAATATTAAATCCTTACAGAAGCAAATACTATTAATATATTACAAAAACAAGAATGTAGTCCTCTTGATTCTTTAATACCATCTTGTCCCCCTTTCCAACCCTGGTATTTCCTCTTGCATCATTGTTCCCTCCCATTTTAGTCTCCTTAATTGGGTTACACTTCATTCCTTTCATCTTTCTTTTTGACCTTAAGAATGGTGCATCTTCATTTTTATTTTTCTGATAGTCAACTTTTAACTCATCATGAATGAGAATTTCATTTTAAGAGACGAGACTTATAGTCAAATTGGAAAAGTAAATTATATTTGGACATATACCCCCTGCTCCAAAATGCAGACACAATGGATAAACTATGGGAAAAAAAAATTAAGTTGACCTTCTGTGATTGCAGTTCTCATAGGTAAAAGCTGTTGAATTTTAATTTTATATCGTTCACCTTAAAATATAAGTGGACTAAAAGCATAAGATTAAATGTCTCAGTATATCAGAAATGAACAAACTATAAGTGGTAGGTGGGGCTGGAGTTACAGGACTGCTGGCCTTTGGGTCTGGAAGCAGGCAGTAGCAGTTAGGAATATAGCTCTTTTGGGTAACAGAGCCTTGAAAATGTGTCAGGAGAGTTGGAGGACTGGACATAGGAGTGTTACCTGAAGCCAGGTACTGGATTAGGATTCATGTCTCCTGAAAGAAACTTAAGGGAGAAAAAACTGCTACCAGCTAATTCTTGGAGCCTGTATATCCCATCACATGCATGATTCGGAAGGAAGGAGACTTCAGGCTCAGTGGTTTGACCAGCAACGGAACCAAGTGGCCTGCTGACTCAGTGACTTTATTGGTAGTAACCCCGTTATCACCCCAGGGTATTTCTGAACTGTCCTTAAGAGTTTGTATTCTGGACTGGGGTCTGGAGCAGTAGGTAAGAGGCAGCTTCAGAACTCCTAGAATGGGAAATCCCAGCACCGAGTATGGGGTTGTAGTCAGTGCTTAAAATGTGCATTGGGATGAAGATGTTTCATTGTCAAGATTTAAAATTTTTAACAGAATGAGAAAAACTGTCTTCTGAGAGCTGGAGGTAGAGTTGGAATTAAACCTCAAGGCACACTGGAGGTCTGTATGGAAGAAAGACTGACTTATCGCTGGGTGGAAGATAATACAGGCTTTCCAAAGAAGGTTTCTTCACATCCATGTATTCATCCATTCATCCCCCTTAGCAAATATTCACTGAATATGCACAATGCTCTGTAAGCAAATGCTTTTGTTATTTGCTGATTTCTTTACATGAAATGCTGTCCTCCAATTCTCTCTAAAGCTTCTATTTTACATCCCAGCTCAGATACTATCTTTTCAGAAAAGCTTTTTTCCAATCCTATAGACAATTTTAGATGCCTCCTTTCCTACGTTCACCCATAAGATAAATTGTAATACTGTAAACACTTGTTTGTAGTGTGATTCTCATGGGCTGTCTCTACTACCTCTGGTATCAGTGCAGTATGTGGCGCAGAGCAGATACTCATAAATATCTGTGGCGTGTGAGTGAGTAAATGACTATGAACGTGAAATGTCGGAATGAGGCACTGGTGTTGGGTGCTCCCAAATTTGAGGCTTCCTTTCAGTTGCTGTTTAGGTAGAACTTACCTGAATGCAGAACAGATTTCTCCAGCAGCAGGTGGAAGCAGGGATTCCTGCACAGAAGGCAGCTGAAATCAGTGCTTTCAAAACAGATGGGTTCTGAAAAACAAGCCCAACAGGTTTGTGTCAGTTAGGGGTAAGCAGTTCTTTTTAGGGATGTGGCAATGAAGGCCCAGCTAAATAAGCTTCTGACTTAATGGTTCCACCTCCATGCAAATTACTTCTCAGCATCCAAATGAGTTGGCAAAAAAATTGAATCTATATTTTATCATGGCATACCCTTCCAGGAATTTTAGTAGTTGGCTATAAATCTCTGTACATGTTAACTGAGGAACTTTTCCGGGGAAAGCTTATTTTAGATTAAGACAATGAGAATCAAAGCAACATTTATATAGCTCTATAGCTGAATAATTTTCTGGGTATGTTGATTGAGTAAAATAATTATTCCTTGCAAATACAGGTTATGAACTCCTGAGAAACAAGCTTTTGTGGACCAACCTGGAAGTCTTAACTCCAATTGCTTGCACTGTGTTAGAAAACAGTCTGGGTTTCAAACAACAAATTTACATGTTTTTGGCACGCAAAATTTGTGTTTACTTCTCAACAACTTACAATGGCTCTCTGTTGCCACTATATGTCTAAACCTTAAACCTAGTGTTCAAAGCCTTCTTACTTTTCCAGACTTATGTCCCTTGATTCCTCCAAATAACCCTGTGTTATAGCCAAACCAAACTGTGTGCTAACTAACTTAACAATACTTCCAACTGCCATGCATTTGCTCAAGGTGTTCCCGACTCTTGCATGTTAAAAGCCTACACTACCTTTGAGAATCAACCCTAACCTTTTCTGATCTCTCTCAATTAAGTATGACCATTTCCTCTTGTAAATACTAAAGGAACTTTATTCCTATACTTAAAAAAAAAAATGACAGTGCCATTTATGGAGAAAATCCTACATACTGACCTTTACACTAAGCACTTTACAAACTGTTTAATATAATCCTCAGAACAGTTACATGGGGATGGGCATTAATTTTACATGTGCCTCTTCCATGGTGCTCACTCTGTCTACTGTCTGAATGCAGAGAGGGACAAGGTCCTAGAGCAGGGGTCAACAGATTACAGCCCCTGGAGAAAGCAATGGCATCCCACTCCAGTACTCTTGCCTGGAAAATCCCATGGGTAGAGAAGCCTGGTAGGTTGCAGTCCATGGGGTTGCGAAGAGCCAGGCATGACTGAGCGACTTCACTTTCACTTTTCACTTTCATGCATTGGAGAAGGAAATGGCAAGCCACTCCATCGTTCTTGCCTAGAGAATCCCAAGGACGGGGGAGCCTGGTGGACTGCCGTCTATGGGGTTGCACAGAGTTGGACACGACTGAAGTGACTTTGCAACAGCAGCAGCCTGGTTTTTTTTTTTTTTTTTTATGATCTCATATTCTTTTTATTTTTTTTGTTTTTTTTTTAAATTTATTTATTTATTTTTAATTTTTACTTTACAATTCTGTAGAGCCTGGTTTTGTAAATCAAGTTCTACCGGAACACAACCATGCTTTTTTATGTACATATTGCTTCTGGCTGCTTTTGTGCTGCAGTGAGAGAGACCATATGGCCCACAAAGCCTAAAATGTTTTCTATATGGCTCTTTACAGAAAAAGTTTGCCAACTACTGGACTAAGAGATGGTAAAAGCACATGATGGAAGGATCCTAAGCCCCTGGTTAACATGTGGAACAGAACTCTTCATTCCCCTGCCTCACCAACCTGCATTGAACTGTGATGGATGTAAGAAACATTTTTATTCTATTAGTGTGTCAAAACTTCTGGATTATGTGATCTAGTAGTTAGCCTAGCCTCACTAACACAAGAGTGATATAAATAAAGCTATCTCAGTTTCTTCTTTCTGTGATCCAAGAATATGTGAAGGTTGTGGTTGATTTCTCCTATTGACTTCTGATGCCTTTTAAAACTTAAAAATGAATATAAGAACATTTCTAGGACCTCAAATTAGGAATATTCTTTACAAAATAACTTTCATGAAAGCCATGGCAACTGAGTTGCTAGTGATTTAATTGAGTAAATAAGCACTATAGGGGAATATGGCCAGTGGTTCCAGTGAGGCTGCCTGCAGACCATGCGGAGAGGCAAGCTGGCTCTCCACACCCATCCTGAGTGTTTCTTTCAGAGGCAAACTACAAACCTGGAAAACGGCTGCACAGGAAGAAGCCTGATTACAAAGACAATGCAGGGAATTTTTAAAACCTTCTTGCTACCATGAGCTCATCTAATTCTTATAATGTTCAGTAACAGGTGGGGTGATATGTGTTTCCCCCATTCAGTTCAGTCGCTCAGTCGTGTCCGACTCTTTGCAACCCCATGGACTGCAGCACGCCAGGCTGCCCTGTCCATCACCAACTCCCAGAGCTTGCTCAAACTCATGTCCATTAGTCGGTGATGCCGTCCAACCATCTCATCCTCTGTTGTCCCTTTCTCCTCCTGCCTTCAATCTTTCCCAGTATCAGGGTCTTTTCAAATGAATCAGTTTTTCGCATTAGGTGGCCAAAGTATAGGAGTTTCAGCTTTGGCATCAGTCCTTCCAATGAATATTCAGGACTGATTTCCCCCATTATTGTACTCAAATGGTTCACAGGCCAGTTCAATTGGAATAAGATAAAGATATCTTATCATTTATTTTACATTGCTATATTAACAATATTATAAAATCCACTTAAATGGAAAATTTAAGTATATTCATAGCCTGTTAAGACCAATTTCTACTTAAGAGGAGATGAGTGCTATTTATTATAAATCAATCCTGTAAGAAAAAGCACAGTTTGTTCTCAGATTGGAAATTAAATGTCACATTATATCTGGTTTGAGAAATCATAAAATACAGATTGACATTTGAAAAAAACACCATAGGAAAAAAGATCCAAACAATTTCTGAGGCTTGTACTTAGCTGGTGTTTGGGGTAGGGTAAGGTCAAACAGAAAACCTGTAAAGCTCTTTCACATGCCAGAGTGAGAGGAACTGAAACTAAAAAGCAAATATTTATTTGATCATAGTATCTCTTGGAAGAGCAGTTTGTGACATCTTTTTATTCCTTCAATGAAAAATGCTAAGGAAAGGAACCCCAAATGAGATAAACATGAACTTTCCCATGATCTCTGGCATATTAAAAGTGACTACAATTCCTATTGGGAGTTTGAATTAAGGGCCACTATCAGTTTATCGCTGGTCTGTATTTTCTTTGTAACAAGAGTAGCCTTGTCAGTAATCTACACATTTTCCAACAGTGGCCATTTGGGTTTATTGCCCATTGCCTGCCTCAGGATCAAGGAATGAAGATATTTATCCTCCTGTGGTTGTTGTTTCTTTGCTTTAACAGAACATAGTGATCTTGGAACAATAAAGCTAGTTACAGATTAACTGTTCCTTACTTCTTAGTTTCATCAAAGTTCAAGTTGGATAACTATTGCTAAGATTATTCATAAGGGCCCTCCCCAAATATTTTCCATATAAGAAACAAGCATAGATGTATACTCAGAATAGTACATCTTTCCTGCTACTCTCCCATTCGTCTAGACTGGGGATTGCAAATTGGTATCCACAGCCCACATTCATCCTGCACACATGTTCTCTTTGCTCTGCATAAGGTTTTATAACCAGAATGATTGCACACAAAAGTCAAGGTTTGAACTTCTCTTAAAAATTAGGACAGCTTAAAATACTGGGTTTGCATTTCAATACACCAACAGTAATTTAGAGCTAGAATTATATGCACCTTTCAGCTGGATGTGGTCCCCAACACTGCCTCTTGTCTTGGTCATGACCTGCCTCTGCCTTTACATTACCTGGCCAGTTCCTGTCACCATTGGACTTCCTGGCTCCCACTCCAGGGTTTCTTGCTGTCTCCCCTGCTTATCTCAGTTATTTTAAATAGAAAGACGGCTGGATTTGGAGTCAGATAACCTTGCTAAGCATTTTAGATCTACCTTTATGTGACTCTGAACAAGTCACTTAATATCTCCAGTCTCCTTGCTTATAAAAATGCCTGAAGAAAAAGATGGAATGTTCTGAAGATTAGCTAAGGTAATGCATGAAATAACAGTCTTAGTTTCAGGCATTCATCTTTTCCTGCAGAACCATTGTGTCAGTCTTTACCTTGGTAACCCTGCATCCAAGCTCTTCATTCCTCCATTCCATGTTTTTGTTTTCCTTTTTTTTGGCCACACTTATTCATGTGAGATCTTAGTTCCCTGGCTAGGGATCGAATCCATGTCTCCTCCAGTGGCAGCAAAGATTCTTAACCGCTAGACCACCAGGGAAGTCCTAGGAGCTTAACCTTAAGAGCAGTGGGAAAGCTGTGGACAGTTTAAGCAGGGGGCAGGTGCAACATGATCAGATTGACTTATGATAAGGTAACTCTTTTTGTAGGGTAGAAATTAAATGGGAAGAATATCAGGTTGAATCTATGGAATTACCACTTCCATACTATTGGTCCTATAAGATGACAAGTTCATATTATTCCAGCTGATAAAGTAGATGCACAGTAAACCAGTTAGGAGGCTAGCAACAGATGATAGTGGTTTGGGATAAGGTGGGTTATTGGGAATGAAGAGAAATGGACAGCTCTGATAGATATAGAAGGAAAAATCAGTAAGCCATAGTGATGGTCACTGTAGGGTATCAAGGACAACTCACAGACCTATGTGCCTTAATGGGAAGTGGTGCCATCCATGAGGAGGCTGCGCTGGCAAATGGCCAGGTTTGGTAAGCAGGGATGACTCCACTCTGAGTTCAAAGTGCCTTTGCAACAACCACGAGGAGTTGGACTTTGAAAGTGTCTCTACAGAAATATCTTGTCTTGGCTTTAGCTGGATTCCTAGGGGGATGAATGACCCTAGGCTATGTTAAATTACCAGCCAGAGCTTCCACATCATGAATGTTTTATAATTTAAGGCCCCAAATCTGTGTGATGTAGGCTCAAAGTTTTAATTTTCACAGGTAATTATTTTTGTCCCTCTCAAAACCCTCAGTTCAGTTCAGTCACTCAGTCGTGTCCAACTCTTTGCGACCCCATGAATCGCAGCATGCCAGGCCTCCCTGTCCATCACCAACTCCGGGAGTTCACTCAGGCTGACGTCCATCGAGTCAGTGATGCCATCCAGCCATCTCATCCTCGGTTGTCCCCTTCTCCTCCTGCCCCCAATCCCTCCCAGCATCAGAGTCTTTTCCAATGAGCCAACTCTTCACATGAGGTGACCAAAAGTTTCAGCTTTAGCATCATTCCTTCCAAAGAAATCCCAGGGCTGATCTCCTTTAGAATGGACTGGTTGGATCTCCCTGCAGTCCAAGGGACTCTCAGGAGTCTTCTCCAACACCACAGTTCAAAAGCATCAATTCTTCGGCGCTCAGCCTTCTTCACAGTCCAACTGTCACATCCATACATGACCACAGGAAAGACCATAGCCTTGACTAGATGGACCTTAGTCGGCAAAGTAATGTCTCTGCTTTTGAATATATTATCTAGGTTGGTCACAACTTTTCTTCCAAGGAGTAAGCGTCTTTTAATTTCATGGCTGCAATCACCATCTGCAGTGATTTTGGAGCCCAAAAAAATAAAGTCTGACACTGTTTCCCCATCTATTTCCCATGAAGTGATGGGACTGGATGCCATCATCTTCGTTTTCTGAATGTTGAGCTTTAAGCCAACTTTTTTGCTCTCCTCTTTCACTTTCATCAAGAGTCTTTTTAGTTCCGCATCACTTTCTGCCATAAGGGTGGGGTCATCTGCATATCTGAGGTTATTGATATTTCTCCCGGCAATCTTGATTCCAGCTTGTGTTTCTAGACAGATGATATACTTTTGCAGGGAGTTCAGCTCCATTCTTAGCCTCCTTTGGGCCTCAACTCATTTTTTTTTTTTTTTCCTGTAGGTGTTGGAAATCCAGCTCCCTTGCCCCTAGGGTCCATAACTCTATCTGAAATTCTTGTGGCCTCCTCCTGATATCAGCTCATATTTGTTTCTCTGACTTGATTTCATGCCATTTTTGGCACCTGAAAATTCCTGTTTTTCTTATCAAACTTGGTTATGTGGAAAATATTTTTGTTATTTCTATGTGGCAGGGGACTATTTGGGTCAGTTCAGTAGGTGGAGTGGTCAGACATGATCTAGGTAATTTTCTATACATTTTACTAGAATTATTTTATATTGAAGCATGACATGCTATTCTACCATTTGCCGTAAGTATACATCTCTTGTCACCAGAGAGGAAAACCCTGCAGACTGGTTGCTGTCTAAAATTGGGCTTCAAGTTCATAGAATATGAAAATGAGTGCATGACCTGAGTCCTGAGCTCAAAATCCAGTGCTGAAAGGCAGCTAGTTTGCAGGAGCTCAAGAAGGCTATATCTGATCCCTTACATAGTGTATGCCATCAGGAATTACTGAATAAATGTATAATTGAATGAGAAGGGAAACAATTTTAATTGAGAAGATGGGAATTCTTGGCATAGCCTTCGTGGTGGAATATAAATCCTGGAATTAGGACAGAGATATATAATCAGGATTTTTTTCAAGGCCAAGAATGGTATCTAGTCTCAATATAGCATCTATCTTATGGTTTCATGTACTCTCATCTATTCATAAAAATGTAGATGACAACAGCACTATCTTGAATTCTTAGATTACATTTTTATGGATGATTCACTTAAATTCAGATATCATATACTAGGTATTTACTATGTGCAAAGGTTTGCTTATTTGTCTTTCTTTCTAGGTTCTATGAGGTATGAAGTGATGACTAAGACCCAGGCTCTTTCATTAGCTACTTTATAGCTTAATGATAGGGGGTGGAGACAAAGGCATACTATTAACTAAAATAAAAATAACTACACCTTACCAAATGCTTTCAGTGTGCCAAGCATTGCAGCAAGAATTTTTCATGGATTAGCTCATTTAACACCATGAAACAGGCCGTTACTGTCTTTATTTTGTCAGTGAGGGAACTGAAGAACAGATAGGTTAAGAAATGTATATAAGGTGACATAGCAAGAGAGAGACTGAGCCAGGACTGAAACGCAGTCATTCTGATTTCAAACCTCTAGAGTTTAAATATTCTGCTGTATGGCAGCCCAACTAGTCTATGATAGATGTTCATACTTTAACAGATGTTGAAACAGGCTAAGAACACAAAGGAAAGGGTTCAAGAAAAGCTTTATAAAGAAGTTTGTTTTTCCATGGTATTGAAGAAGAATGAGTGGTATTTTGACAGATAGTGATGGACCAAGACGTGTATAGGGTTAGGAAATTGGGCAAAGACAGAGGGTGGAAGGCAGTACCTTGGCATGTGTGGGAAACAGCAAACGAACATTTCAGATGTCCAAGTGTGGGCTGCTTGTGGGAGACACAGCAGGAAAGGAGAGTTAGATGGGACCTGAATTTCAGATAAAGGACTTCAGAGCAGGAAGTAGGGAAGGGTGTGCAGCATTCCTCTCATTGTTGGTCATGAATATCAGTAAAGTCAGTGAGCAGCTGAAGCTTCTAAAACTGATCTACTTTCATTCAAGAGCAGAAGTGGAGAAAAAAAAAAATTGGATGACTCCAGAGGTTTTTAAATCTGCTCTGAGGTTCAAAGGCATGACATATACACACTACTATATATAAAATAGATAACTAGTAAGGATTGACTGTATACCATAGGGAGCTCTACTCAAATAAGCTGTAATGACTTATGTGGGAATAGAATCTAAAAAAGAGTGGATATATCTATATGTGTAACTGATTCATTTTTGTTGTATAGCAGAAACTAAGCCAACATTGTAAATCAACTATATTCCAATAAAAAATTTTTTTTAAGATTTTTTAACCTGGGGGCTCTGGACTCATGAATAGACTTCAGGGGGCCTGGCACCTCAGGAAATCGGGGACAAAGTTTTATGTTGCATGAATATATATATACTCTATCTCCAGGGAGGTGGACCATATGATGCATCACTTCCCCTAAGCAGTCATGGTCAAATGAATATTGCAAACCCCTGGTCTAAGGAGAGAAAGTCAACAGTGATCTCAGTGGGGCCTTTCTTGAAGTTAGGAACTAGAACCAGTGTCCTTTGGTGTATCCTGAAACTTTGAGATTCTGCATAAGTCAAAATTGAGAGTTTGAATTCCCCACTGATGAGCAGAACTTTCCACAGAAATATCATTGCCATGCAGCAGCAGAGGCCTGCCTTGTGTCAGCTTCTGCATCAGGATTGCAGGTTACCTTGGCTAGCAGTCCTAACCAGGGAGGTATTAGGTAAGGCAAACTTCTCTGTAAAAGTATGAGTAGGAACTGGGTCATTTTTGAGTTTCTGTCCCTGAACATTTACAAGGGTAATAGGAAGCTGTAACTTCCAGGCAGATGACAGTTGTCTGCAAGGATTTCTACCATTACACGTTTAACACAACCCACCAGAGTCACTCAATAGTAAGACAGGCTTGACAGTGAGGCAACTTGTGGGCCAGGCCTAAGAGAAAACCCTTAATTTCCTCCTATTTGTCAAGTTGTTGGTAACCTTGCCCAGCAAGCCCTGACATCAGCTGATGCCAGCTGAGGTGACTGAGGGTGGGAAGTCAGAAATGCCAGTGATAAAAACAAAGTATCCAGGTAAATCATTCAGTTTGCAGAAATAGCTGTGGTGGAGGCTGGTTTGGTCATTAATGGTGTGTTTTGCATGATGATACTCCTTGATAAAGAGAAACAAGAGTCCTGTGTGTCTTAGTCATGATTAGGGCAGTCTGCGGGTAATAGAAAACTGAAGACAACAGTGACTCAAACATGATAGAAACTGCTATCTCTCATGTAAACCAAATCTAGAGTTGGGCAATCTGGGACTGGTTTGGCAGCTCCCACGATCGGCAGGGAACTGGGCTCCCTCTAGCTTGTTCCTCAAACCTAGGAAGCTACTTGCTCCTCAACCTCCAGCCTGGAGGAAGGAGAAAGAGGGGAAGAAAGGAGCCCCCCTTTTTTTAAGGATACTTGATATTTGGCATGTGTGCTCAGTACGACTCTTTGTGACCCATGGACTGTAGTCCACCAGGCTCCTCTGTCCATGGGATTTTCCAGGCAAGAGTACTGGAGTGGGGTGCCATTTCCTCTTCCAGGGGAACTTCCCCGCCCAGGGATCTAACCCACATCTCCCGTGTCTCCTGCATGGGCAGGTGATTCTTTACCACTTCTATCTACATCCCACTGTTCAGAACAAAATGGCCAAAACGAATGTTGAAAATGGTTGGAATGTAGTCTTCAATATGGGCATCCAACTGACCAGTGAAACATTGGGTGGCCTAGTCAATATATACATATATGGACAATTAAATATCTCTGCACAGTGTCCTCAGAAAAGAGGGAATGTTTTGATGCTGTTTTGATAACTCTAGAGACCTTAGTGAGCCTGGAAACTCCTCTGTTTAGGTAATTAGTTAGTTTTCCTCCTACCAGGAATGGCACCTTTAAATAGACCAACATCTTTTATTTTTGTCAGCAGAAGAGTGAGAAGCAAGATCTCTTCATTCACTCACTCGTTCACTCAATCACTCATTCATTCTTGTATCAGTACTGTCATGGCAGAGATGATCAGCTCCTCACCACATTTATGTTTCCTATCCAAAGTATAGAGCTACTCCTGGGAAGAAGTTGCCCAGCCTGGGACTAGAGTTCTAAGCCTCTAGCCTGGAGGTGGGCCCATATGGGCCGCTTTTTCTAATAGAATGTGAACAGAGGAGACACATTCCTTCTGGGAAAGAAGAAAAGAAAGAAACTTAAGTCACTCAGTCGTGTCCGACTCTTTGCAACCCCATGGACTGTAGCCTGCCAGGCTCCTCTGTCCATGGGATTTTCCAGGCAAGAGTACTGGAGTGGGTTGCCATTTCCTTCTCCAGGGGATCTTCCTGACCCAGGGATCGAACCCAGGTCTCCTGCATTGTAGGCAGATGTTTTACCACCTGAGCCACCAGGGAAGTCCTTCTGGGAGGAGGTGATTAAAAAGCAAGCATGCTTTCTTCACCTCCTATTTTCCTATCTGCCTCTGGAAGCAAGGAACCCTGAGGCACAGCAGATGGCAGAGCCACAGGCGGAAGGAGCCTGGGCTCCAGAATCGCCCCAAGAAAACTGTTCACCTTATATCCACATTGGACTGTTACATGAACAAGAAATAAGTTTCTGTCATCTTAAGCTTCTGGTATGAGGGTGTTTAGTAAGTAACCTGCTCTGATACCACACTAGGTTGAGGGCTCAACTCTCACATCAGATAAAACTAGATCCAGATGTCACAGGCAGTACTTAGTAGCTGTGTGATTTCAATTAATCTCTAGTAATCTCTCATATTTATAAAAATGTGGCTTAATAAAAGTATATACTACATACAATCAGAGGTATTAACTTGTGTCAAATAACTCAACTAATAGGTGATGTCAAAGGAAATTAGAGCCTGTTATACAAAGTAAAGTAAGTCAGAAAGAGAAAAATAAGTATCATATATTAATGCATATATATATATATATATATATAGAATGTAGAAAATGGTATTGATTAACTTATTTGCAGGGAAGGAATGGAGACTCAGATATAGAGAATGGACTTGTGGGCCCTGTAGAGGAAGGAGAGAGTGGGCAAATGGAGACAGTAGCATTGACATATATACTCTGATGCTGCTGCTAAGTCGCTTCAGTCATGTCCGACTCTGCGTGACCCCATAGATGGCAGCCCACCAGGCTCCCCCGCCCCTGGGATATATACTCTACCATGTGTAAAATGGGCTTCCCTAGTGGCTCAGACTGTAAAGCGTCTGCCTGCAATGCGGGAGACCTGGGTTCAATCCCTGGGTCGGGAAGATCCCCTGGAGAAGGAAATGGCAACCCACTCCAGTACTCTTGCCTGGAAAATTCCATGGACAGAGGAGCCTTGTAAACTACAGTCCACGGGGTCGCAGAGTCGGGCACACTGAGCCACATCACTTCACTTCATGTGTAAAATAGATAGCTGATGAGAAGTTTCTGCATAATACAGGGAGCCCAGCCAGGCACTCTGTGATGACCTAGGGGCATGGGATGGGGGAAGGGAAGGAGGCTCAAGAAGGAGCCTCTTGCATATATGCATATATGTAAATATACATATATGTATAATTATGGCTTATTTGTATTGTACGGCAGAAACCAACACAACACTGTAAAGCAATTTTCCTCCAATTAAAAAATAAATTTTTAAAAAAGGAAGCGCTTTCCTGGTGGCTCAGTGGTGATGAATCCACCTGCCAATGCAGAAGACATGAGTTTGATCCCTGGTGTGGGAAGATCCCATGTGCCTTGGGGCAACTGAGCCCATGCATCACAACTGTTGAGCCTGTGCTCTAGAGCTCTGGAGCCACAGCTGCTGAGCCCACATGCACAATTACTGAAGCCTGTGAACCCTAGAGCTTGTGCTCCAAAACAGGAGAAGCCACAGCAATGGGGAGCCTGTGTACCACAACTAGAGAGTAGCCCCCTCTCGCCTCAACTAGAGAAAAGCCCACAGACAACGAGAATCCAGCACAGCCAAAAATAAATAAATAAATAAAATTATTTTTAAAAAATTTTTTAAAGGAAATTAAAGGTGGTGTCCATGGGGTTGAGAAGAGTCGGACACGACTGAGCAACTTCACTTTCACTTTTCACTTTCATGCATTGGAGAAGGAAATGGCAACCCACTCCAGTGTTCTTGCCTGGAGAATCCCAGGGACGGGGGAGCCTGGTGGGCTGCCATCTATGGGGTCACACAGAGTCGGACACGACTGAAGCGACTTAGCAGCAGCAGCAGCAGCAGCAGTACTTTCTTAGGACTGCGGTAGCAAATTACGACCAACTGGGTGAGTTAAAACAAGAAAGCTTTATCTTCTATCCCTCCTGGGGGCCAGAATCCTGAAATAAAGGTGTCAACAGGGCCATGCCCATTCTCAGGACTTTAGGAGCAGATACCTGCCTGCCTCTTGCAGCTCACAGTGGCTCCAGGCTTCCTTGGCTGTGGCAGCACAGCTCCAATCTTTACCTCTGTCTTCACATGGCTTTTGCCTCTGTCTCTTTGTGTGTCCTTTCTGTCTCTTACAGGAATGTTCATTATTGGATTTATGGCTTACACTAAGCCAGGGTGATTTAATCTCAGGATCCTAAACTTAATTTACCTGCAGAAGCCCTTATTCCAAAGAAGGTCACATTTTGAAGTTCACATTTGGACCCATCCTTTGGAGGCTACCACTGAACTCATTGCAGGTGAGTATCCCAGTGAGAATGTCTCCTGATTGAGCTCTTTCTCAGTGGGCCCCTGTTCTGCACTCCAACCTTCCCAAAGTGTTTCCACATAACACTGGTTCCTTGAGATAGTAGGTAATGTGAAAAAGAGGGCTGCAGACAAATGAGTTTAGGAAACTCTGAGTTAAAGCTAGGTAGGAATTTTTACGGCAGGATTTCTGACTCTTTAATGTGCTGGTATTCATTGTAAATCTTCATAAACATATGGAGTGCTCCTCAAATTCCTTTAATTTGGAAATCTTTTGAAAAAATATAGTGGAGAACAACGGAGCTCTTCACAGGGTGAGGCTACCTGGAATATACTGGGAAGTGACGCTCTTCTCTTTCTCTTCCTTTTCTCTTGGGAAGGGGAGAACTCCATTCACAGGAGAGGCCCCATCAGAAATGGTACAAATCACCCCAGAGAGGCATGGAAAAGATCAAATATAATGCCAGATATATTCATCAGTGGATTTCCAGTTAAAAAAAGAGAAAAATCCACCAGCCGCCTAAATATCTCATATGATTGTCACAGTGCTCATGCATCCGTTAGTGGACCATATTGGAAGTCTAAAGATACTTGCTAGGATCGTGTTCCTGTTAGAAATCTATTGCCTGGTGATACATGTGCCTATTTTAATTAGAGAGGCCGAGTTTTAGAACTGCAAAAGGTCTCAGAAATAATCTCTTCTAACCCAGTAGTTTTACACATTAGGAAACAGAGGTCCAGAGAGACGACGTAGTACAGAGTAAAACCTACTCAAGTTCACACAGAGAACCAGGTACAGAGCTAGTTCTGGAACTTATATCAACTGATTTCAAGTTCAAGGCTCTTTCTGCTACCTCGGGTTTCTTTTAAAATATCGCTTTAGAAGGAAAAACTTTTACACTGATGATTCACTGGAAATTTAAGGATTTGGGGATATTCTTCTAATTGAACTTTCTGCCAAAAGTCCTTTTACCTCAACTCTTGATTTTGGGAAATATTTCTAACATTTATTGTCTTTATTTAAGATGCAATTTATTTCTAAATTATGCATGATTTTTTGCATTTAATAAAAATTTAACTAAGTATAGTTGATTTACTTTTTTGTATTTAATAATAAAAATTTTAGTCAAGGTATAGTTGATTTACAATGTTGTGTTAGATTTTGGTGTACAGCATAGTGATTCAGTTATATGTATATATACATATTCTTTTCATCATGTTTTTTTACAGGTACATTTTTTAAAAATCTTCCTTTTTTTAAACTCCTAAGATGTTTTTTTTTTTTTACTCCTAATCTGTGTACTCCTAAGCTGCTGACAACCTTTCATTGCACAAGGCTGGATTTTAATCAGTGTTATTAATCAAGATACCAGCTCTATTCTAGGGAGAGTGCATTGCTGGTACAAAGCTCATTTTCTGTGGGTACTTCTCCTAGTTAGAGGGGATTATAAGCCCAGGAAATAAACTTGTCTTGGAGTTGTCATGATAAATAAGCCCCATGGGCATGATTTTCTGGCATTTAAAGTTTTTTTTTTTTTTAATTGAATGCCTATTGGTGGTACCCATCTCTTTCCTGCAGTCCTTTACTGCTGTGGTTTAACAGTCATTCATTTTCCCTCCTGGTCTCCAAATGGAGTCACATGCCTCTAGTCCTACCTCAATTTATTTTATTTTTTTATTGGAATATAATTATGCATGATTTTGCAGTGGGTTAAGTCTATCATCTGACCATTGGTCTCAGTCTCACATCCGACCACAGACTTAAGTGGACTGTGCCTTAAGAAACTTATTAGGACTGTATAGGAAGGAGGTTTGCAACCTTTCATGAGATGTCAAATCTTCACTGATTTTCTTCTGACATTATAAGTATGTGAGAGTAGAGGGGATGCTATGAAAACGAATAAAGCAGTTGAAGGTTTAGCACTATCTGGAATGGTAGTCTGACAGGAGCAATTGGTCCACTTTTCAATAAAAATGATTACATGTATCCTTGATGACATTTGTGCAATAATTCAGCTCACATTTATTACAGGGTATTGGGCTAAACATTCAATGACCTTGTGATATCCCCTGAAATTATTGTGTTCTTTTAAAATAAGTCCTTTATATGAGCTTGTTTTATAGCCACTGGGTAGGATTTTTGTAGATTTTAATAATCTACAAATGATGTCATAGAGGCTGCCGACAGACAGGAGCTTTGATGTCTTTTTTTTTTTTTTTTTTTTTTTTTAGGAAAGAGTGATTATTCTAAAGGTCAAAGCCATAGGGGCAAATGAGTAGCTTTTCCTGAACCCAGCTGAGAAAAGATGTGAACCCAGGAGCCCTTGAAAGGTGGAACTGGGATGCATTTTAGAGGCAAATAGTCACTGTTCCCCAATCCCTATAGTGGAGAGGTTTTTTTTCCCACTGTTGTAGGCCTCTCCAAATCAGGGGTATGGGCTCTGTGATATCAGATGAAACATAGTTCTCAAGAATGAGGTGGGACCTCTGAATACAGCAACTTGTGATTTGTTTCTTCCTCCAAAAGCAGAGTGTGGCAGGGAAACAACTACCATTACTTCAAGGGAACTGAGAGCTTACTTGCTCCTGTCTCAGGTCCTTTGTCCTGTCTGTAAAATTCCTCCCCTAGATCTCCTCCTTGAGGTCTCAGCACAAGTGCCACCTTCTCAGAGAGACCCGCCCTTTCTTCCTGGATGTCCCAGAGCACCTCTTTTGTTCTTCGCCTCATCACCCTGGTTTATTTTCTTCAGGCCTCTGCTCTCTAACAGAAATCATCTTGGTTCCGTATTTCCTTATGTGTGGTTGGCTCTGACTTCTACTAGACTGGCAGGTATAGATGTTGTATCTCAAGGACCCACATGGGACCTGGTGTAGGAGACATGGAAGTAGAATCCAGGTAGGTCCCACTAGATTAGAAACTGGGGAGGCCATGCCTTCTACTATAAGGCATCTCCTACACCTAAACTTTTTAACAAGCTCTTAGCACTGTTTTCAATTACATATTGGTGTGTTTATTTCTTTAAGGCCTATCTCTCTTACTAGGGCAAGGACTGATAACCATTTTGAGCCAAGATTCATTTTGCTACCTGGTGAAGCCTATGGACCCCACTCAGAATCCTGTTTTAAAATGCATAAAGTAAAATACATAGGGTTACAAAGGAAACCAAATATTGAAATAAAATCATTAAAATATTAAAATATAAATTTGAGATATAGTTAAATATGCTTCTTCATTAACACATTAAATAACAAAACCTACCATAATTTTTAAGTAGTGATGAGCGTAATCACTAATTTTTTTGAGATGTCTGAAAAAACTGTAATGTGAGATAAAAATGTCTGTGATTTCTATTGGTGATCTGGGCATAGGTGTTTTATTGCCTACGCACATGATTGAATCAAATGATAAATTGCAGTTAGAGATTAGTGAAAATAAAGATGTAATTTTTATCATTCAAGCTCACCAACTCCCTGAAGTCTGTCCACAGATTCTAGGGGAATCCATGGAGCCCAGATTAAGAATTTCTGCACTAAAAAAATATCAGTTGAATTTGGTTCACCATTTTAACCCTAGTCCATAAGGCACAGTAATAGGTACTCCTTACATATTTGTGGAAGGGAGAAAAGAAGAAGGAAGGAAAGAAAGATGCAAACAAAGAAAGGAGGGAAGGGCATTCTTCTTTGTGTCTTGACACTGTTCTGAGTGCTTGCTTGATGAATTAATAAATGAAGTAGCTGCTGCAGGCAGGACACTACCCTTACAAGCTAGTCCTTAATAAATGAGGGGACCCCTTTCCTCACCTGTTCCAGTAACAATCATATTCTGGGTAAGGTCCATTGTATATTACTGAAACGCACTGAGTGCCTCACCCATAGCTGACATAAAATTCACACTTGAATGATAAAATGCCTCTTAGACTGAGATAACCATTACACTGTGAATTATTAAGTATGATGGATCAGTGCTTTGAGACTTCTGTTAGACCTATCACCTCCCCCTTTGGGCTGCCTTGGGGTCCCTTTCAGAAAAGTTCAGAGCTCTTGAGGCTATAGCCTTATTATTATGACAGCATCTCTGAGTTGGCACCAGCCCCATTACCAGCACCAGCCCCATTACCAGCACCTGCCCTTGGCAAGTCATCTTGGAAGGACCCTTCTTCCTGCTTCATGAGAAGAGAAGGCCCGTGAGGCCAGCAGGCTTACTAGGAATCTGGCTCTGTCGTCTGACAGAGATTACATCAGCTGGAAAGATCAGTGCTTTGAATTACTGGTCTCACTGATAGGACTTAATGAAAACTCAGGGCTAGTAGAGATGAAATCTAATTCTTTATTCAGTGCTTCAAAACCAAATCCTAATATATCAGCATCACATGCATGCCAGCATGCATCTCTTGGTAGCAGACACTTCTCAAAAATTTTGGAATGCTTTCTAAGACAGTTAAGGACAAATGAATATTCATGAAAGTGTTATAAAAATGAAGGATCTATTTCTTAATAGGGGGAAAAGAAATAGCTTGGGAAATAAACAGCAGTGAAAGGTGGCTATAAAAACTAGAGGTTGTGCATCAGTTCAGTTCAGTTGCTCAGATGTGCATGGATCCACTTTATTGTAACTGCACAGTGGCGTCTGTCTCTCTATGTTATCACACAAATCAAATAGGAAATGTTCTCCATGCTCCCCACCCATTGTACCCTCAGCCTCAGATCAGTTGACTTGCTCAACATGATACCAGGCAGTGACAAATTATACTCTCCTTGAATCACAATGCCCTGTGAGTAATGGTTTGGGGCTAGAGATGCTTGTCCAGCATATAATCATCAAATTATCTTTCCTCTAAGTTTGTGAGGTATGTACTTTCTCAGATAAGATAGTCAAGGTAATGAAATGTGGATTAGGCAATGGGAGAAAATGAACTTCTTGAACTCCATAAAATTCCTGGTCTCTCTGCAGATGTGGCAGTGGACTTGTGGATCTGTGACTCCCAAATTACTTTTTCCCCTCCACGTGGGATCAGGGGCCTTCTATCTGATGATTTCTCAAATCTGTTATATTTTCCATACTGGAAAAACCATTGCTCATTAGAATCACCTAGGAGTGATTTTTAAAAAAAAATAACCACAGGTTCCTGGGCCTCATTTCAGACATTTAAAAAATTCCCCATGGGACTGCACTGAGTGTTCAGAACCACTGCTCTAAAATTTCCACCAACTACTCTTCACGACTTCTGGTCATATAGATGGCTCTCACCCCACTTTCCTGTTCAAAAGATATTAGCAGCTGTTCAAACCAGCTGAGCATCAGATAGAATCTTTTTCTCTGATGTAATCAGGAAAATTGAACTTTTGGGAGAGAAAGTGACCAAAAGACTCCCATATGTGAAGTCAGAAAGCAATACTCCTGGACTTCATCAATTGGGTCTCCATATCCCTTTCTAGCTTTGTCTGGAATTTACTGTGCTCCATACTCTACCTTTCTGTCACACAGGGTAGCAACCTGTCCCCTGAAGAAGTCCAGAATGTTTCTATCTCTTGTCCTGGCTCATACTTCTCCTTCTACATGCAATGCCTTCTTCTCATCTCCACCATTTGAAATCCTTCTCCTATTGTATCCATCAAGGCCATTCTTTATTCAAGGCCTAAGTCAGCATCTTTTGCCAATGTGATTTTATACCATTTTGTATTTGTATTTTAGCTTTTTCAAAATTCGTATATAGTTCTTTCTAATAATTACTTCGGAAAGCTTTACAGATAGAGCAAATCCTATTAACATCCTCATTTTAACCTTCTCATTTGGGCAATGTTGTGACTTCCCTGGTGGCTTGGATGGTAAAGCATCTGCCTACGGTGCGGGAGATCTGGGTTCGATCCCTGGGTCAGGAAGATCCTCTGGAGAAGGCAATGGCACCCCACTCCAGTACTCTTGCCTGGAAAATCGCATGGATGGAGGAGCCTGGTGGGCTACAGTCCGTGGGGTCGCTAAGAGTTGGACATGACTGAGCGACTCCACTTTCATTATAGTCCGCATGTCTGTTTCTCCCACCTGAGTACAGTGACTTCAGTAGTTAAAGTTAAGTTTCTTTCTTACAATAAATATTTGTGGAACTTATTGCTTGAGTATTTAGCATAGCTTAAGGTTTAGGGTGCCTTATTTGAAGGACACCTAGCTATATCCAATCCATTTTTTCAGGATGGTTCGTAAGTCATTGTTAAGTCTTGGCAAGAAGATTGAGACATCCACCCAGTGGTTCTCAGCTAGGTGATTGAATCCTAAGAGGCCTTTGGAAATACGTGGTTTTCACAAGGCCTGGAGGTGAAACCACTGGGTGACGTTTCAGGGGCTCTAAAGAGCTCCAGTACCATAGCGTTTTATGTCTTACTGCAGAAAAGAATTTAGCTAGAGGCAAAGTAATAGATAAGTGATTTAATAGAACAGGATGCTTGCAAGGCTTCTAAGAGGGCAGGCAAGAAATGCTGAGCCCCGAGAACTGGGCTACAGTTTTATAATCAAGGAACATTGGGGAGGAGAGGAAGAACTTTTTTGTCTTTCTTGAGTAGACATAATGTTTCCATCATCAGCTCTTCCTCCATAGGCAGGGGAGTTTTCTTGTCTCTACATGGTTAAACTAGGTCCATAAAAATAAAAATTATTGTTTTTTATGTGTGCAGAGAGCATATCCTAGGGATCATTAACTTACTGAGCTCACTGGGTGGGATGTGGATCTCATGCCATCATTGTCTTATTGTTTGGGGGCATGCTTCATGCTTCTTTTGAATGATTTTGTTGTGAAGCAAGCCTGCTTAGTTTTGTGGTTAAGCAAACGTACTTTCTTGAGTAATCATTAATTTACACAGGGGTCTCCCAGATTTTTTCTACTTATAATCCCCTGGTGGGATTAACTATTTAATCACACCTACTTTGTCCATTCACTCTGTCCCTATCATCCTCCATCCAGGTGTTTATGCTTTTATGTTTAAAAGGGGGTGAAAGGGGCAACAACTGATCATTAGGTACTTCTGGCTGAGATGGGGCACAGACTTGCCTAGGGAATGAGTAAAACACCTGGCTGACTGTCCCTTCTCTGTTGGGAGAACTTTAAGTCAATGTCACTCTGGTTAGCATCATCCTTTTAGCTCTCTTAGATGTTAAACTTTGGAGCATGAGTCTACAAAAGGTGAAAATTAAAAGAAATATACCAAAAAAGCATTAGCAAAATCATTAAAAGAGATTATAGCCATGATTTTGAAGATCTAAACCATTTTTCCCCAAACAGTTTTTTAATCTGGAAGAGGGTTACTTAAGACTTTAATTTGTTTTTGGTTAGGCCCAGATTCTTAATGGTTTATATTTTAGGGTCTAATTGAATCTTTTATTCTCAGTTATAGATTTAATCTGTGCTGTTTTGTTTTCTTTTAATATTCTTTGGTGATGAGGGTGGCTTTCTTGTCCCTCAAGAAACAGAGTGGTTCCTAATTTAATTAATATTAATTAATTAGTTAATAAGTATCTTAAAGAAAGAGGACAGTTAGGCACAAACAGAAAGCAAATAGAAATAAGCAGTCATTGATGTTGTAAATGATAGACACAGAGTAAAGGGACGATGTAGGTGATTAAATAGTTAATTACACTAGGGGATTATAAGTAGAAAAAGACTGGGAGAACCCCTGTTTGTTAATGATCACTCAAGAAAAAATGTTTGCTTAATCACAAAATCAAGCAGGCTTGCTTCACAATAAAACCACGCAACAGAAACATGAGACGTGACCCCAAACAATAAAACAATGGTGGCATGAGACCCACATCCTGCCCAGTGAGCTCAGTAAGTTAACAATCCTTCAGTTCAGTTCAATCCCTCAGTCGTGTCCAACTCTTTGTGACCCCATGGACTATAGCACGCCAGGCCTCCCTGTCCATCACCAACTCCCGGAGTTTACTCAAACTCATGTCCATTGAGTCAGTGCTGCCATCCAACCATCTCATCCTCTGTCATCTCCTTCTCCTGCAATCTTTCCCAGCATCAGGGTCTTTTCTAATGAGTCAGTTCTTCACATCAGGAGGCCACAGGATTGGAGTTTCAGCTTTAGCATCAGTCTTTCCAATGAATATTCAAGACTGATTCCCTTTAGGATTGACTGGTTTGATCTCCTTGCAGTCCAAGGGACTCAAGAGTTTTCTCCAACACCACAGTTCAAAAGCATCAATTCTTTGGCACTCAGCTTTCTTCACAGTCCAACTCTCTAATCCATACATGACTACTGGAAAAACCACAGCTTTGACTATATGGACCTTTGTTGGCAAAGTCATGTCTCTGCTTTTTAATATGCTCTCTAGGTTGTTCATAACTTTTCTTCCAAGGAACAAGCAACTTTTAATTTCATGGCTGCAGTCACCATCTGCAGTGATTTTGGAGCCCAAGAAAATAAAGTCTGTCACTGTTTCCATTGTTTCCCCATCTATTTGCCATGAAGTGATGGAACCGGATGCCATAATCTTACTTTTCTGAATGTTGAGTTTAAGTAAGCTTTTTCACTCTTCTCTTTCACTTTCAGCACAAGAGGCTCTTTACTTCCTCTTCACTTTCTGCCATAACGGTGGTGTCATCTGCATATCTGAGGTTACTGATATTTCTCCTGGCAATCTTGATTCCAGCTTATGCTTCATCCAGCCTAGCATTTAGCACGATGTACTCTGCACATAACTTAAATAAGCAAGGTGACAATATACACCTTGACGTACTCCTTTCCCAATTTGGAACCAGTCTGTTGTTCCATGTCCAGTTCTAACTGTTGCTTCTTGACCTGCATACAGATTTCTCAGGAGGCAAGTAAGGCGGTCTGGTATTCCCATCTCTTGAACAATTTTGCACAGTTTGTTGTGATCCACACAGTCAAACGCTTTGACATAGTCAATAAAGAAGATGCAGATGTTTTTCTGGAACTCTCTTGCTTTTTCAATGATCCAATGGATGTTAGCAATTTGATCTCTGGTTCCTCTGCCTTTTCTAAATCCAGCTTGAACATCTGGAGGTTCCCAGTTCACGTACTGTGGAAGCCTGGCTTGGAGAATTTTGAGCATAACTTTGCTAGCGTGAGAGTTAAATGCAATTGTGTGGTGGTTTGAACATTCTTTGGCATTGAAATGAAAACTGACCTTTTCCAGTCCTGTGGCCACTGCTGAGTTTTCCAAATTTGCTGGCATATTGAGTGGAGCACTTTCACAGCATCATCTTTTAGGATTTGAAATAGCTCAACTGGAATTCCATCACCTCCACTAGCTTTGTTCATAGTGATGCTTCCTAAGGCCCACTCGACTTTGCAGTCCAGGATGTCTGGCTCTAGGTGAATGATCACACCATTGTGGTTATCTGGGTCATGAAGATCTTTTTTGTATAGTTTTTCTGTGTATTCTTGCCACCTCTTGTTAATCTCTTCTGCTTCTGTTAGGTCCATACTGTTTCTGTCCTTTATTGTGCCCATCTTTGCATGAAATGTTCCCTTGGTATCTCTAATTTTCTTGAAGAGATCTCTAGTCTTTCCCATTGTATTGTTTTCCTCTATTTCTTTGCATTGATCACTGAGGAAGGCTCTCTTATCTTTCCTTGCTCTTCTTTGGAACTCTGTATTCAGATGATTATATTTTTCCTTTTCTCTTTCATCTTTAGCTTCTTGTCTTTTCTCAGCTATTTGTAAGGCCTTCTCCAACAACCATTTTGGGTTTTTGCATTTGTTTTTCTTTGAGATGGGACTGCCTCCTGTACAATGTCACAAACCTCTGTCCATAGTTGTTCAGGCACTCTATCAGATCTAATCCCTTGAATCTATTTCTCACTTCCACTGTATAATCCTAAGGGATTTGATTTAGATCATACCTGTACAGTCTAGTGGTTTTCCCTGCGTTCTTCAATTTCAGTCTGAATTTGGCGATAAGGAGTTCATGATCTGAGCCACAGTCAGCTCCCAGTCTTATGTTTGCTGACTTTATAGAGCCTCTCCGTCTTTGGCTGCAAATAATATAATCAATCTGATTTCAGTATTGACCATCTGGTGATGTCCATTTGTAGAGTCATCTCTTGTGTTTTTGGAAGAGGGTGTTTGCTGCCAGATTACCTAATCTAAAATCGCCTAGCACTGGTATACTGTGCAGAGCTGTACTGATCTTAAAAAAAAAAAAAAAAATGCTGACCTGGTGCTTACCATTATGGGCACTCAAGCCTTTTGGTCTTGGATTCTGCCCCTTTGTGTTTCTCTCATATGGCATCTGTGGCTGGGGATCACCTTGCTTTTGCCAACTTCACATTCCAATCAGTTCAAAGGAAATGTACAGAAACCTTAGTGTTTTCCCTTAAAGGACAATGTGGTTTTCTGGCTTTCATTGACTTGGCAAAGGCTTCCTTCTTTATAAACAAGAAACATCTGACTGGAGATATATAAATGAAAATGATAACAAATTGGGCAGAGTGGAATTCCATAATCTGGCAAATTTAAGCCATATTTGGATAGCCAAAACATCATTTAGCAAAATCCAAGTTTTCATTTGGATTAAATCTTCCTGGGCTCAGTCAGCTCTTTGGAAAACAAAATCATGTTGTTTTGGGGGCAGTGGTTATAAGTAATGGTTAAAATGGGTAGTAGAAAATATTCCCTGCCTAGTGTAAGAATCAAGGACATGGTGTCCCTTCCCTCATTTATAGTCATGCTAGGTCTGAGTGGCAGCATTCATAATGCCATTAGAGTTCCTTCCTAGAGTCAAATCAGGGTTCTTTATAGAACTTTGTTAACATATTGAAGAGTCTGACAATCTAACAATTGTCCACAAGAAGGACATATGAAAAAGTATGTTTCTTAAGAGGTGGACTCTGAAACTTGAATAGCCTTTGAGATAATACGTAGCTGAAAAAATTATCAGAGTTCAAAATGTGCCATATCAGAAGGCATGCCCAGATCTGATGACAACTTCTTCTTTTTTTAATTAGAAAAGAGATAAAGTGTGAGATCCTGAGACTGGAAGAGCTCAGGAAGAAGTCAATCAAATGGAGAGGATTGCACTTCTCACAGTCATGTAGTCACACTACATGTGTGAATCACAGTGCTAGGCACTACGCTAGGGTATAGCCAGGAGAGATTTAATTTAATCTTCTCAACAACGCTGATTTGAGATCAGAGTGCTAGACATCTCTGAGTTGGGAAGTGTCAAATCCAGAACTCAAGCCCAGGACTGACTAAATATTAGCACACTTAGCATTATGACACTTTTCCTTCAATAATGTCAGTAAAGCATTATCTATTTAATGTGTTGTATTGGGTTAGGATAGTACTAGCTGTTGAAACAAACAGACCCTAAATATCAGTAGCTTAACAAAACAAAACTTTATTTCTTCCAATGTTGAGTCTAATTGGCAGCAAGGGTCTTCCAAAAGAGGCTATTCAGGGATCCAAGCTGACATCAGTTCAACTCAGTCGCTCAGTCGTTTCCGACTCTTCGCGACCCCATGAATCACAGCATGCCAGGCCTCCCTGTCCATCACCAACTCCCGGAGTTCACTCAGACGCACGTCCATCCAGTCAGTGATGCCATCCAGCCATCTCATCCTCTGTTGTCCACTTCTCCTCCTGCCCCCAATCCCTCCCAGCATCAGAGTCTTTTCCAATGAGTCAACTCTTCACATGAGGTGGCCAAAGTACTGGAGTTTCAGCTTTAGCATCATTCCTTCCAAAGAAATCCCAGGGCTGATCTCCTTTAGAATGGACTGGTTGGATCTCCTTGCAGTCCAAGGGACTCTCAAGAGTCTTCTCCAACACCACACTTCAAAAGCATCAATTCTTCAGCGCTCAGCCTTCTTCACAGTCCAACTCTCACATCCATACATGACCACAGGAAAAACCATAGCCTTGACTAGATGGACCATAGTCGGCAAAGTAATGTTTCTGCTTCTGACTATACTATCTAGGTTGATCATAACTTTTCTTCCAAGGAGTAAGTATCTTTTAATTTCATGGCTGCAGTCACCATCTGCAGTGATTTTGGAGCCCAGAAAAATAAAGTCTGCCACTGTTTCCACTGTTTCCCCATCTATTTCCCATGAAGTGATGGGACCGGATGCCATGATCTTCGTTTTCTGAATGTTGAGCTTTAAGCCAACTTTTTCGCTCTCCTCTTTCACTTTCATCAAGAGGCTTTTTAGGTCCTCTTCACTTTCTGCCATAAGGGTGGTGTCATCTGCATATCTGAGGTTATTGATATTTCTCCCGGCAATCTTGATTCCAGCTTGTGTTTCTTCCAGTCCAGCGTTTCTCATGATGTACTCTGCATAGAAGTTAAATAAGCAGGGTGACAATATACAGCCTTGATGTACTCCTTTTCCTATTTGGAACCAGTCTGTTGTTCCATGTCCAGTTCTAACTGTTGCTTCCTGACCTGCATACAGATTTCTCAAGAGGCATGTTAGGTGGTCTGGTATTCCCATCTCTTTCAGAATTTCCCACAGTTTATTGTGATCCACACAGTCAAAGGTTTTGGCATAGTCAATAAAGCAGAAATAGATGTTTTTCTGGAACTCTC